>NC_080681.1:21472685-21775715 GCF_030445035.2 Dasypus novemcinctus | reverse complement strand
AAAGTCACTTTATCTCTTCCTAACTCATAAAAATTGGAAAACCTGTTTTTATTTTCAAAACAATGTTTCATTATAATTGTGTCTTAAAAAATATAGTGGTAAAATAGTGAAACAATGAAAACTGGATCTCAGAACAATGCAAAGGCTGTTTGTGTTTTTGTTGTTGCTTTTTCCTATTTTTTTGAAACTGCATAACTTACCTATTCTAACCATTTTTTTACCTATTTTTTTTTTTGGTGGGAGGAAGGGGACAATGGTGGGTTGAATGTGGTCCTCACAAATGTTATGTACACGTATGTCCTAATCCCCGGGTGTAAATGCTACTTTATTTGGAAATAGGGTCACTGCAGATGCAATTAAGTTAAGGATCTTGAGATGGGGATATTATCATCGATTATCAGGGTGGATTCTGAATTCAATGACAGGTATCCTTATTAGAGAAAGGCAGAGGGAGATCTGAGACAGAAGAATTTAAGACATAGGCACAGAAAAGAGAAAGTGATGCAAGGATGAAACAGGATATTGGAAGGATGTGGCTGCAAGCCAAGGAATGCTAGTGGCCACCAGAGGCTGGAAGGCAAAGTATAGGTTCTCCTCTAGAGCTCTGAAGTGAGTATGGAACTTGTGACACCTGGATTTGGGCTGAATGGCCTCCAGACCTGAAAGAATTAATTTATTTTGTTTTAAGCTAAGAAGTTTGTGGTAATCTGTAATAGTGGCCATAGGAAACTAATACAGGGGCCATGGTCATCTAAGGTCTTTTTGATCTTCTGAATTTCAGGACAGACTCTGCTTATTTGCCTTCCCCTCTTAGACAGTGAGTTTATTCATCACCAAACCACTGGCACCAGGCATAATGTCTGAGACAACACTAGCTAATATTTCTTGACCTAATCAAAAATTATTCTTACTCATAGCAGAAAAACAGCCTGAATTGTAAATTATTAAAAATATGTCTCATTCCACCCTTTTCATAAATTGTTTTAATTGGGTATGACAAACATCTGGAATTAGCTAAAACATATGAACCCAAATTTTAAAAGGAAAAAATTCACCTAGTTATAAATTTAGTCAATATAAAGGTTGTTATCTGTGACTTTCTTCCTTAAAAATGATTTTACTTAGTCCTTACAGATTAACAGATCATATGATGAGGATTTTGTGAGACTGGATGATAAAATCTATTTGGAAAATGCATTCTAAGGAAAACAATACAAAATTTAAAAATAATTAAAACACACACAGTTCTATCTTTTTATGCATTTCTATTTCATGCACAGATAAAACAAACATAGCTATTTAATATGCAACTAGAAGACTGAACTTGAAAATTATAGGTCAAACAGAAATTCAACAAAACACAGCAAAACATTAACTAATGTAAGTAGGTTCATGTAAGAATAATAACTGGATAAATAGTTGTTAATGGAAATGAAAATTGACTTTTAAAGAAAACTGACTTCCTCTAATAAAAATATTTTATATTTTAAACACATGGATCTTTTTAATAGCTTTTAAATATTAATTTATTTTTGGCATATAATCTTAATATATGTCTAGATAATTATTGAGAGTGAACAGGCAATTATTTAGAAATAGCTAAGCAAAAGTGCTGGGAATACAAATAAAAGGTCAATAAATTCACTGTATTTCCATATCTAACAATAAGCAAAAACACAGCACATTACCAAATTCTTCATTGAAATGGCGAACTAAGGTTAAATTAGGTTTCAAGTAGACAGAAAATAAAATAGTTGGAGTTAGAGATCCTAAATGGATATTATTTCTTCCACATCTGATATTTCTAACAAAATCCTTTTTATGATTTGTATTTCAGAAACTTAATGAACTGCATACTTGAGCATATTTTTTTCCAGTAAATTTAACAAATTTGCATTTACTTGATAGAAAAATTTTAGCCTGTTCTAAAATACCACAGTAGTTTAAGAGATATAGATGGCGCAAACTTCAGAACATATGGAATCTTGCTTAGTACAATTTAGACATTCACAGAATCTAGAGATTAGTAATATGAGTTTCATTTATGAAGTACAAGGTAAACCATTTCATGTTCAGGTAATAACATACCAGTTTTCCTCTCTTAAATTCACTAAACCAGCTTCCTGGTTTCTCTTTTGGCCAAGATGAAATCCTTACCTGTCACGAAGGAACAGGAAAATTAGGAAGTTAAGTAAACATTCTGAATAGTAATGCTTATGTGCATATTAGAAAATTTCATGAGACTGAGAAGATGAAGTGTTTTTATGATGATATCTATCCTGGATTACACAAAATGAGATAACAAAATCTGAGATAGATTGTGTAAATTCCACTTAGTGAAGCTTGAGGCCTTTCTTTCCTATTTTCACAAGTGGTTCAAAAAGGAGGATGAGAAAATAAAACCAAGCTGGTCGACATATCCCAAGGGCATGGTGGAATTCCTTGCCAAAGGAACCCTCACAGTGCCAATCCTCTTCATCCAGCAAGGCTGGCACCCTCAGCATCCATGGCCAAGGGAGGCATTCTGGGAGTATCTAGCCAGTTGTTAAGGGTAGGATGCTATGGAAAAGACATTTTCAGGGAGCATGACTCACTATTCCCTGCTGGGCAGAACAGTTAGGAATTTTTAAATAGATCTGCACTTATTTTGACTTACAACAACCAGCAAAAAATAAGGTCCATAAGGCCTCATTGTGGGGAATTATAGTAATCAGTGTAAGGGGAGGTGTTTTCCATTTCCCCACACTCCTTCAGGGGTCCTTCGCACACTTAATTTGATTCCTAAAAAGATTAGCTACACAAAAAGCAATCTTGCTTTGCCTGAAGGCGTTTCTATGGCTCTGAATGCCCAGAGCATTTACTAAGAAGAATGACATTTATTATAATAAAAAAGACAAGATTCCCTACCTATAGTATGTTTGGATAACATAATTATACTAGTGAAAAATCTTTTATTTTAATAATTTACATTTAACTTTCAAGGTAGAGCTCAAGTATATTGATACTGCTTGCTGGTAATCAAGTAATCTATTTGAAAATACCAGCACATTTAAAAAACATGCAAGCATGGTGAATATTATTATTTTAGATAAAAGACCACTTATTTATAAAATTATATATTATGATCATAATATGCAGCTGTGATCTCTACCATGTGGTATTTGGGCAGAATACTATACATGCACTAAAATTTAAGATTTAGTTGTGCTGTGCCGTGGAAAGCCATAGAATTTTGAAGAGCAAGCAGGTGCATAACAAACACATCTGAGTAAAAAAATAAAGGAGATGAGTATTTGTTAACTCTGTGCATCACATTGGTGCCTTATTCATGTTTATGCAGATGAAATGCTCTAATTACCCTGTAAGAAAAGCAGATAAATGAAAATATGACAGTATAATTTTCTCGTTTAGCTCAATATTGCAAAAACATGGCAGGAACTGTCAACAGTTACCACCAAAACAGATTGGTACTTACTCCTTCAGATTTTTTGTCTGGATAAATGCAAGTTTCACCACCAGATGTAAAATTACAATAAACTTTGAAGGAATCTCCTGAGCAACCTTGGTTAGGATCAATCCAATATTCACCTAAAAGGCAGGAAAAATATGCTATATACAAATTCAATTCTATCAAAAACCGAATGCATTAGATATCAACTTTCATTACAAAAAGAAAATCAAGAAAATTAATGTTCATAGATTTTTTTTCCCCACACAAATCCCTTTTGTGTCTTTGGGCATACTGGAATATATGATGGCTAAATTCATATATTAACTTGGCTAAGTTACAGTGCCCAGTTATTAGGTTAAGAGAGCTCTGGATTGACTACTCCTGGGAGGGTCATAAATGGCTCTGCATCTATAACCAGGTAATTGCATTTACAGCTGACTGCATCTGCAATCAACAAAGGGGACTGCCCTTGGCAATGAGGGGAGTCTCAATCTGAGATTACTACTCTTAATTTTTGATATTTTATATGGTATTAGGAATATATAATTTTGAAGCACATGATAAGCATCATTTTTATCATTCTTTATTCAGTACCAATGTCATTAAATATTTTTTCAGACAATATATTGATATATTAATTATCATACACAAAACTTGGAAGGATATCTTTGTTCAATAAAGTGTTTCAACATTTTATGGATATTATCTCTAATTCATCCCTCTCCCATTCCTGCTGCCATATCCCTAATTTAGTCCATAATCATCTCTTGCCTAGATTTGTTCCATAACTTCCTAAACCTGTTTCCTGGTTCCATCTTGCAACTTTCCAGATCATTTCAAGTCATTATCTAGTTTGTTCACTACTGTTCAATCACAGCAACCTTTTTTTCAGTTCCTTAAAAACACCAACATCTAATCTGCTTCCAAGCTTTGCAAATGCCTCATAATCTTTGCCTGGAATACGCTTTGGATTCTTACTGTGTATGACAAACTTTCTAAGGTGTCAGCTTAATTGTCCCCTCCTTAGATAGTAACATACTATTTATCCAAAATGGACTTACACCCTAATTATCCATGTAACCAGTGACTTTCATATTATCTGTCATAACATACTATTATTATTTTTGATTGATTGTATTTTTTCTTGTCTGAACCATTATATCATAAACAACTTGAGAGCATTCATCCTCTGTTCATCCATGAATCTCTGCATGAAAAGCAATGCCTGGCAAATGTTCAGTGAATAATTATTTAATTATTAATAATTGATGGCATAATCAATTAACACATTAAATAATTAATGAACTAGTTATTGTCCTGAGAAGCACTGGGAACTATAGTTCACAGCGCAACCAATTCCATGGTTCACTGTCTTTTTTTCATGACTGCTATATTCCAATTAATCATATGTTGTTTCATAACTCAGCACATGTGGTCATCTTTTACATTTGATTTTTAATTATGAATGATTCCCTTTCTCATCTGGACCAGAAGTTTAGAAGGTATATAATATAGATATAACATATTCTTTGTATTTTTTTCTGAAATCCATATAAATTCAATAAGAATTAGTGGATTGATCAAGTATATTTAAATTTGTGGTGACTAGAAGGAAAAATTTTCTGGCACAGGCTTACACTAAATTATCTAAATCCTGTGCACACCAGTGTCAGTTAAAAGTAAGATTTTCCATATATATGACTGAGTTAATATAAAAAAATGTATATTCATAAAACATATTATCAATTCAAATACCTTGTATATTAGTTTGCATAGACCTTTAATAATTGCCATGTTTTAGTTTTAACAAGCTTTGCCTGATAAAGATAATGAAATTATTGACATTCTTCAGTTATGGTGGATGTTTCTGATTTGCACTAAACTTTCCTGTCTGTACTGAGTTATTTAGCCCTTAATTCTATCATTCAAATAAGTATTCAGCAGATTATCCTGATTACTATTAGTAAGCAAGCTGCTCAGTTTTTCTGTTTATTTGTGGATCCAGGAAAGGCAAATTTTTGCCCCAAATTATTCCAATTCTTAAATAATTCTTTTCACCAAAAATCATAGCTAAACTGATGGGTGAAACATGATTCGGTTATGCTATTTAATCATGTGAATTTTACTCATATCAAGTTAAAATGAGTTTGGATGTAAATAATAATTACATGGTAATATACGCATAGGTGAGTACACATGATACCCGTTCTGTGGAAGTTACTCGGCAAAATACATTTCTGTAAATTACAATCATCTAAAAATTATCTTGTCATAGTTTGATGAAAATTTACTTATCTAATATTTTCCAGAGAATATCTTGACTCATGCAGAATGTAAATATTTTTTTCTATGAGGCTGGAATTAATAATTATTTGTTTTAATTTTATTTAGACTATATTAAGCATTTTAACTAGAATTAATGAGCTGACAATGTACATTAGTAACTTAGAGGTTTAGAATATTTCTTTTTTTTTTTTTTAATCTTTCTGAAGGACGAGGGCTGTTGGAGGGGCAAAACTACAGGCACCTCTATAGATTTCAGGCCACTAAACCTCTCTCAGGAAACTTCTCTGACTCCTGACCTCGCTAATTCTTCCCCAGCTGTGAGAGGACTCTTCCCCAGTACATTTGTTTTCTTGTGTACTAATAACATACCATCTGGGAAGTCAGGATGGCTAAGTTGCAGATCTTTGCAAGTTCGGGCTGGATTGGTCTGAGTACCCATTGGGAACTTCATATGCTCAATATCTTGTTTCAGAGAATTGAGAGAACCAAATATTTCCTCCATTCCATCCGAATAATCAAGAATATTGTCACCTGCATCTGCTAGCATGCTTTCAGCATGCCTTCTTGTTTTTTTGGGTGACAAGATTGGCAAAGGTTGAATGACTTCACCAGGTGGACCCTGTAAAAGAGATAATGTATGCAAACTTGTTTCCTAAAGTAAAATATTCTGCAGATTTTAGTTGTTTTGAGTTAATCATTGTTCTTAGAAATCAAAGTTGGTTTATCTTTGTGATGTTTTCCTTAATACCTATAAACTCTATGTATAAGACATGTGCACATAGTTTATGTGCGTGTCTATTCTTTATAAGGAACCTACTGGGAAATTTTGAGGTAGTTACACAAATAGATGATTTCTAGCCATGTATCTATACAAGCAATATAGCACAGAGTTGTAAAGTGCAGATATTATAATGTTACTCTCTTATTTATTAATTAGTCATTATTTACACGTTCTGTCTCTGCAACTAGATTTTGAAATCTCTGAGAATTAATACATTTTAGACTTACCCTTTCAACCACTGTCATACCCACACAATAGCTCTGCTATTTACAAACACTATGATATGCTTTCACCATTTCTATTCATTTCCAAAGATTTACAAACAACATTTTTGCCAATTCTGCACAGATTAACCTTCAGCTTTCCATTCTTTACACTCATTCTACAAATATTTATAACTTAATGGACTTAAAGGCAATACAGACTTGAATTTATACTTGTGCAATAATAGAGCTAATCTAAATAATTAAACCATATAGCTGGAAACACTTAAAGAAAGGAGACTGACATTTCTTTACATACAGATCAGTATTTTAATTCTACCAATTAGTAGTTATGTAATCGAGGAAACATGTAAAATGTCTGTATTAATAATTGGAGGTTATTATTATCACTATGTGCAATAGGATATAAATGTCAAACACCTGAACTTTTGTCTTTATTCCTATTATCAGATATAAATATATCTTTGTGGGCTACAATCATTTAGCTTCATTAAAGAATGACATACAATTATATGATTCTTTTGAAAAACCAATACACAAGACTATTATATAATTATGGTATCTTCTAATTTAAAGGGTGAAAACAATGAAAACATAAGTATTGGCTGGGCAACCTGATCTCTTGATAGATGGAGTTATCATTTCCTACAAAGTTAGCACTCTTGACTGAATGAACTTTTTTTATTCCATCCAGGAAATTCAGAGAAAGCCTCGGCAGTATCAGGATGCTATTTGTTAGAACATCACATTGGTTAACATGCACTTACTGGAGGCCCAGGAGGCCCTGGAAGACCACCGTCACCCTTCTGGCCAGCAGGTCCCTGCCAAAAAGAGAAAGAAACAAGACTTAACTCATGAAAAAAGCCTTTGACTAGATGTCATCGAAAAATTAAAATGCCAATGGGTGATGTACTTACACTAGAACCTTTGTTACCCTTTGGACCTTGAGGACCCTAGAAAATGCAAAGAAAGAGGTACAGATAAAAATCTGTAAATGTGCATCTCTTCGGTATATTTGTAAGTGGACTCTCTCTTGTCTTGTACTTACTGGTAAGCCTGGAGGACCAGGTGGGCCCAAGGGACCAGCAGGACCTGGAATTCCCTAAAGAAAAAATTGTCCAATTAAAGATTTCATTACCACGACAGCTTTTTCAGGTTTTACATAAGACAATAACACACACTGCAAAATTCAGAGAACTAAAGAATATGTGGAATAGCCTAAGAACTTTCCATTATGAATCTGAAAAGCAACTTTTGCATAGTAAAGAGAATTGTGTTTTTCCCAGTTTGCTGCAAAGCTTTTTTGTTTTATATATCCTTATGTCCCTTCATTCCTCAGAATAATGACTTATATGTGATGGGAGTCAATAAATGGTTGTATAATGATTTATTGAACTGCAATTTTTATGACTACCACTTTAAATCTTATTTTTCATTTACTCTAATGTTAAATAAAATTCCCTTTTTGAAAAATCCACTCACTTAACAAGATCAGAATAGAAACCCTCAGAATTACAACCTTTTTCATGCCTCAAGTAATATGTGCTGTGTGCATGTGTGCGTGTGTTTGTGCGTGTGAATTACTGGAAAGGAGTAGGAAACAACAGCTATGTTGTTGCTCACCCCATCCCCCTTTGCTCCGGGAGATCCTTGCGATCCGGGGAGTCCTCTGTCACCCTTTTCACCTTGTTCTCCCGGAGGGCCAATGAGGCCAATTAAACCAGGATGACCCTTTGGGAAGGCAGAGAAAATGTCGTAATAACATATAAAAATAACCATGCCATTAAGATCCAGTCATCAAATTTCTGTGCATTAAATCCTTGAGACATAACATTTTTAAAACCATAAATAAGAAATGTTTGAAATAAGTCCTTCCTGAATGGAAGGGACGGTTAAGAACCTCACACTTCCCTTCAGCAGTAGCATATCCTGCTATTATTCAGTGAGGCCTTGAATTTGGGTTCAGGGTATGATGGATCAAAATGCTTTTCCAAAAATATTATCTTCAGTTTTGCAGTTACTTAATTAGAACTCCCTCAACTAATAAACCAATAAGGAGCATATGCAATATTGGTGACATAAACAACCAAATATTCATTATTTTAATAAACATTATACTTCATATGAAATGATTTCTAATTTTCAGAGACTCTGCAATCCTCATAGACTTTTGAGATTTAAAAATAATCCAAACAATATTAATACCATTCTGAAAATGGCTTATTTTCTTTATTTTGTTGAACTCAGCATACATTCTGGGAGATCATATTTATTTTCATGTTTAAAAATGTAAAAATGGGCATTTTGTTTTCCCATCTGCTTATTTGCTGAAGTTATTTTAGTATAAACATATGCTATCTCCATATGGTTCCTATGTGGAAACATTGACAAGATGGTACATTTTTACCTATTATTTTGCATATTTTCCCCTTGAATACATCTGGGACTCTGAAGATTGGCAGCTTTTTTCATCATTTGAAATTTCCTTTTCAGCGATTCTGATCTGCAAAAATCCTTGCCTCTGCTACCAGAAAATCAAAATCATAATACATTTTTTTCTCTCACCTTTTCACCCTTGGAACCAGGATCACCTTTGAGACCAGGTAAGCCAGGAGGTCCCTAAATGATGACAAAAACAAACATATAATAGAGCAGGTATGAATTAGAGAATTATCTTGTTATTCATGGGGCTATTTTGTTTTTGGAAATCTGGCAATGTTAAAAAATAGTAATGATCAGCATTAATTTATTTTTCAGGATTCTAAATAACATTATACATTAAAACACTCAGGTTTAATCTATCTGTAACCAAATATTTGTACCCATATTTGCATGTCTGTGGATTTTGTAGAATAAGAATATAACATCTGTGCATACTAATTTGAAACTGGGGCTCTGTAAGGCTGCTAGTCTGTGATCATTTTTTTTCCACATTCTGATCTCAGTTCCTAATGCCTGTTCAATGGAAAATAGCTTTTACTATTATTCCATGAAAGAGTACACAATAATCAAAACAATGTTTTAAATATATGGTGTGCCTCACAGTCTGCAAGATTATTTTAATGATGCATCATCAATATTCACAGTAATGTTGATGAACTAGCTATTTATGTCCTTTCTACTTGTGAGAAATTTACTCATTTAATTTCCAAGGGGCATGGCTGGGATGGAAACCTGGTCTCTGGTTTCAAGTCCAAAAATTCTTTCATGGTATGATATTGAACTCCTTAGAATGACAGAGTAGACCAAAGAGAAAATGGTGCTACTCAGAGAGGCAACTCAAAGGACATTCCAGAATAGCAGTAAGGCAATTAAGCAAAAGACTAAACATGATGCATCTCAGAGGTTATGGGTTGATTGAGATGCTAAAAGATTTGAGGGGGAAATGATTCTATGCAGAAAACAGGAGAAATCACAATACACATAGTTTAACTTGGTTAGCAGAAGAGTTGGGGACAAAAGAGACTGTCAAAATTTCTAGAATTTTTAACCCAAATCCCTACACAAGAGTCAAAAATGACCTCACTAACTGATACGATGGAGGCTTTTGATTATCATTATGTAAATATTTCAGAACATGTCATTTGTTGATTTTCTTTCTTAATAATTATTGCTTGAATGTCAAGGATGCCAGAAAGATCAAGCAGACCAAATAATTAGGTTTCCAAGTAGATAGTAAGAACCAAAAGGACTGGGAGAAACAATTCATGCTATAGATTACCATATAATTATAGATTACCATATAGACTGGGCTCATTACCTAACATTGACTAGGCTTTTTCAGTAAAAGGAATGTGACATCATTCCTTTTATTGAAAAGAAGCAGAAATCCAGAAATTTATTAACTTTTTAAGATCACAAATCTTGCCAAAGGAAAAGCCAAGAATTTTAAGCCAAGTTTCATGAATTGGCCCAAGGCTCTTTCATCATATTACAAAATTAAGCACATTAAAAGGTGGTTTTTATCTGATTAATCTTGTGTGGTGTTCCTTCCTGGCTGCTCACTGGACTTTTAAACAAAAATTCTTAAGTTTTAGAAAACCTTGTAATAGTTGGAGCTTTTTAGTCTTTTCCTAATTAAACTCCCAACATGGTATTTTTGGCCATAATGTCTGAACAAGATTTCTTATCTAAATGATTCAAAAATTTAACAATAAGCCCTCTTACTTTTTTCATGTAAATGAAAACTCTATTTTAATAGTTTAACTGTTGTTATATAATCTAAGGTAAAGGCATTTAGCCTTTTATATAAATTATATTTTTGTGAAAAACATAACACGATGTAACAACTAATTCCTAACGCCACCCCCACCATAGAAATATCCATGTTAATGACTTTTTAATAAACATTTTCACCTACAACTTAGCGCGACCCAACTTTTCTGAAGGTAATACAAAATTAGGTCCCTGTTCTGAAATTATACTGAGTAAAACTATGTATGCAACAGCTTTCAGAAGAAGTGTAACTGACATTAAAAGATGATTTTTAAATATGTGGTTCATGGAATTAGGGGGAAGAAAATGTTACAAAATGTAAGCGACTATTGCCTGCAATATGTAATGCACTAAGCAACAAAGGCAAAATATTCATACAGTTTCTCTGTGAGTTACAATATATGAATTAAAATTTCAACAATACATTTGAACATATCATTTGGAAAGCAAATTGCTTTAAAATCTGAGAAACACTGCTCTGTGGCACAGCGTACCAAATCGGTAAAACTATTCAGTAAATTAGAAGAGCAAACAGAATCTCATTTGTGTTAAAATAAAACATTACCTACAGAGTACTATTAGCTTAATAAATTTGCAATTAAGGAAATACATTTTGCATCTACATTTTTCGGGTATCTTCAGAATGCCTTGTATCATCATTTGGAAAATGATGTTTCTCAATAGCATATATGTAGTGGAAAATAAAAATGAGTAATGGAAACAATCAAATAATTTCTTGAAGTCATATCACCACCAGTGTTGAAAAAAGCATGAAAAATATTTCATATAAAATGTAATTGAATTAAAGGACCATATCTTATACAGGTAGCAGAAACCATTCTAGAATATTGATTAAAATGGACATATGTCCTAAAAAATAAATACATTTTCTAGATTAAAAATATGAAACTATTTAAAGAGGCTGGCCTTATTCTTTCTTCACTTGTTGTATTATTCAACCTCTCGGGCAAATTATAACATTTTATGGAATTTTTGTTATAAGTGGGAGAACTGACAGGGATGTTGCTTGCAGGGTATCAATATATCAATCACTATTTCACTCAGACTCTCAAGTCTACCACTCACAGGTTGGATAATCTTGCATGTATTACTTATAATCTCTGAGCCTTATCTATAAAAGTACTCTAACAATAATGTCTCTGTCATAATATCGTTAGAATGATAAGAAACCATCAATATAAAAACACTGCATAATCAACAAAGCATAATACAAAGGTTATTATTGCCTTTACTTTTAGATATGCTGCAGAGAAATAACTATCAACTTTCTTATCTCATTCTAATAGTATATGCTAAAATGGCAAAAATAGAAGAAAGACTCTAATTGCTCTGGCTTAATAAGATATATACTAGACATCATTTACGTTGGTAATGCATTCTAAAATTGTCTCTGTAAGTATAATTCATGAAGGAGTTAGAGGAAATAAGTAGTTAATTTCTCTAAAATAACAATCTCATGATATTACAAACTATTTCTAAGAAAGAATTAGCCAAGCAGAATCAGTTTCTTAGCATTTTCTTAAGCTGGAAATAGAAATTGGTATAGTAATGATATTGATAGCTGTTATAAATAATTTTTTGAACTGGGAACAGATCAAAAGCATCAACTCTGCATATAAAAAATTGTTATTCCAGGTATAGTTATTTTCTATATCCTTTTTAGGATATTGTAAATTGAAAAACTCTAGGGAAATACATAATTCATAAGTCATAAAGTGAAAAGGAAAACTGGGATGTTGCATTCTTAAGTGTCTAGAATACACAATCAAACATTTTCCTCTGCGGCATTAGACTATAGACTATTTTCTCTGATATACACCTCAAAACTTTAGTGCTTGAAGTTTAAAAAGAGTAGAAGAGCTGCATTTTATTTAGAATGAAAATTGAGAAATAATGTTTAATTTTGTGAAAAGCAAAGGTTCTGTGGTTGAAACTAGTTTAATCATTGAGAAATTCTACTTTTTACAATTATGTTTAGAGAAAGTTTAAAAGTCCATTAAAGAAGAATACAAAACTGCAATTCAATAACTCATCTTATTTTTTATTCAAGTTTTTATGGTTTCAAAACTAATGCTATCAGGTATTTCATTTATCGGTCTGAAAATACGTATGATAAGACTAAAGAAAAGTTGCCCAAGATAAGTGCCGATTAACTTTTCAGTGATATTGGAACAAAAAGAGTCTTAAAAGAATGTTGATCAAAAGAATATGAAAGTTTACAAACTTTAAAAGTATTAAATCATGTTAATTTTGGATTTGCAGCAGAGGGCAGAATTTAGCCACGATTACTATTCCTTAATACTTTAAAACACTCAGTCGTATTTCCATTTAATATGTGTTGACTATCTACTCAAAAAAACAGCAATTTAACTGAAAAAGAAAAACTCTAATAAAACTCTTCATATAGTCTTATCGTTGCCTCAGATTTCCTTTAGCTCCCACATGCACTGTTTATCTATGCTCAGTTCCATAAACTGATTCTGATTCATATTTGTGTGTGTGTGTTGAAAGAATGCATATATAAAGTTTAAACTAATTTTTTGCATGGAATATATTCAATTTTTAAAAATAAAAAATACTGTATCATATCTAAACTTTCAAAGAGCTGATAATATAGGCAGATACCAAGAAGAGATAATTTCAAAAGTTTTAAAAGGTCTGTTTGGGAACTGCTATGGCTCAATCAGCTGGGCTCCTGTTTACCATATGGGAGGTCCTGGGTTCGTGTCCCAGGGTCTCCTTATGAAGGCAGGCTGGCCCACGCGCCGTGGAGAGCTGACGGCCCGCACACTGCAGATAACTGATGCAGCACGATGACGCAATAAAGGGATACAAGCAGTCACAGAAAAATGCACAGCGAATGGACACAGAGAACAGACAGAAAACAAGCCACAAGGGGGGGGGAATAAATAAATAAATAAATAAATAAATAAATAAATAAATAAATCTTAAAAAAAAAAGATCTGTTTGTTTCACTCTACCCAAAGAACGGCTTCTCCAGAAGGTGCCTATCAAATTGTTAAACTCTTACCTGTGTGGGTAAATGGGTCCTCTGTTAGAAAAAGTTCAATCTGCCAAGCTAGAAGGATGAGGGCAGGATAAATTGTATTTATTGAACAATTGTATTGTATTTGAAAGTTGGGGAAAAAAGGAATGTCTCAGTGGCTCTTACTGTCCAGTGGAACTTTGCAGAAAGGTACAGGCTTCTATCCAGTTATAAACCAGCTTTAGCCTGTGCAGACTTGTGTGCAGGTGTAAATACATTTATAATATGTATTAGTCAGCCAAAGGGGTGCTGATACAAAATACCAAAAGTCTGCTGGCTTTTATAAAGGGTATTTATTTGGGGAAGCAAAATGGCTGCTGATGTCTGCCAGGGTTCAGGCTTCCTGGATTCCTCTCTTCCAGGGGCTTGCTTCTCTCCTCTGTGAGCTAACTTCCCGGGGTTCTAGCTTAAGGCTTCAGCATCAAACTCCAACATCAAAACTCCAACATCAAAATCCTGTGCCATGCCTTTTAACTGTGAGTCCCCACCTGCCAACGGATGGGAACTCAACACCCTACTGACATGGCCCAATGAAAGCCCTAATCATAATTGAATCACATCCAGGTACAGACCAGTTTACAAACATAATCCAGTATCTTTTTTTGGAATTTATAACTAAATAAACTGTTACACTCCACCCTCTGAATTCCACAAAAACATTATATATTTTAAGAAAACAAAACCTTAAATCAGTAACAATGCAAGTACTAAATCACATCACAATCAGTTTAAAGAAATACAGTTTGTCTTCGGGCAAAGTCCCATCTGCTGCAGACCTCTGAAACTTAAAAAACAATTTATCTGCTTCCAATATACAAATGGACAGACAAAGGATAAGCATTTTTTTTACCATATGGGGAATCTGGGAGAGAAACATGAGTCATGGGTCCTCTACAGTTCGGTAAACCTGCAGGGCATTCTCCATTCGATTTCAAAGTCTGAGAGTAATTCTTAAGACTATAGTTTCTTCGCCTTGGGGCTTTATGGGAGCCCAACCTTTCCACAAGCTTGCCCAATGTCATTTTCTTGGATCATGCTCATCAAGCATCTGGGTGTTGACCAAGCTCCAGACATCATCCTCAAAGAACATTGGGGTGATTGTCACCCCTTACCCAATATTTGGGTTAGAGCCTTAGCACCGCTGGTACAGTATGGTTAAGGCAACATCCTTCCTAACCTTTGGCATATAGGCTCAACCCTCTCAGAGCCATGAGTTAACCATTTGGCCTTCCCTAATCCATGGGGGAAAGGCCCGCCCCTCTCAGGCCTATGGGGCTTCAACCTCAACCTCCCTAATCTTTGAGGAATGTGCTCCACCCTCTCTGTACCCTGGGATGACATAACCTCCCCAAACATCAGGGTGGGAACATCCACCCTCTTCAACTGTTGGGGCAAACTCACCCTCTCTGTACATATGAGTGGGGTCCCTCTCTTGGCTCAAGGCAATGTCTTAATTCCAGATCTCAGCTTCCATGGTTTTCGTCTTAAAACTGCTTCTCTTTTAATCTCTCCTTTCCATGTTCCTTTTAGTCCAGGCTGACTGTTTTTTTTCATACAGCTCTCTCAGAAAGCTTGTTGGTTTAGCGTGCAAGAGGCAGGGATCTAAGCCATCAGACAGTAAGACTTTCCACAAGTCTTTCTGAGATAACTCCATCTACAAGTGCCAAGTTTCGTTAAGTCCTCCAAGGGGGCCTTGTCATCTGGGAGCTTGATTTCCAGAGGCTTGGACTTTCCAGAATCAGTTTCTTTTTTCTTTGTTCCGAACAGTTCTGTCCTGATCTTATCTCTCTCATCTAGCATTTTGCTATAAGCTCTAAGCAAAAGCCAAGCTGCATTCTCCGGCTATACTTTGGAAAGTTCTTCAGCTAAATGACCGGTCTCACCATTTTCAGATTTGCCTTCCATACAACACCAGGAGATAATCTTGCTAAAATCTCTGCAATTTTAAAACATGGATTGCCTTTCCTTCAGTTTCCACTAATAGTTTCATCATTTACTTCTAAGCCATCATAAAAAGTCTCGTTAGGATCTATATTGCTATCAACAGTCTTTTCAAAGTGATCTAGGCCTTTTCCATCAAGCATTTCACAATTCCTCCAAAAAAAACCTCCTTACTCATTTAAAAAACCATTCCAGCATTTTGGTAATTGCAAAAACACTAACCTACTCTCCAATACCAAATTCTGTACTAGTCAGCCAAAGGGATGCTGATACACTATACCAGAAGTCTGTTGGCTTTTAGAAAGGGTGTTTATTTGGGGTAGGAGCTTACAGATACCTAGTCATAAAGAATAAGTTACTCCCCTCACCAAAGTCTATTTCCATGTGTTGAAGCAAGATGGCTGTTGACATCTGCCAGGGTTCAGGCTTCCTGGGTTTCTCTCTTCCCAGGGCTTGCCTGTCTCTGAGCTCAGGGTTCCTTTCTCCCAGGGGCTTACTGCTCTTTCCTCTGTGTGCTTACTTCCAGGGGCTCCAGCTCAAGACTCCAGCATCAAACTCCAACTTCAAAACTCCAACATCAAAATCCTCTGCCATGCTTTTTATCTCTGAGTCCCCACCCACCAAGGGGCAGGGACTCAATGCCCTACTGACGTGGCCCAATCAAAGCCCCAATCATAATTTAATTACATACAGGTACAGACTAGTTTACAAACATAATCCTATACCTATTTTTGGAATTCATAACTATATCAAAATGCTCCATAATATAATGTAGGAAATGCATTATGGACAAGATATTATTCAGATGAACTTCATACAGATTAATTTCAGAGATTAATGCAGATTCTAATGAGTTTTCAAATCTCTGTTAATCAATTTCACTTCCTAATTTTTATAATCATGTAAGCCTCTCTTTCACTTCCTTAATAATCTTACCATATTTCTAATCAGGGAAAGCTCCAGAGGAGATGACATTTAAACAGTTTTCCTCTGAGCATACCTAGTACTGTCTGCTTGATTCCATTACAATATTTATGCTCTATTCTAAGTGCTATAAGTAAGATAATTATGGTTGCCCATCTTTTTCATTCACTTTAACAGTCAGTGATTTGTAATCAGTTTTATTCATGGTATATATGTATAAGTGAGGTCAAATTCAACTACTTTTCACTATGAACATGAAATTTTTTATTTTTCAAAATATTTATCATTATTTATTCATTCAGTTAATAATTTTGTATATGGCCCTGCTATGTGTCAAACAATGTTTTGAACTCATTGTAAATATTAAATAATTCAATTAACATAAGAACCTCATAGGCTAGAGGATATTAATATCTGCATTTACCTCATTTAATTTTTGCAATGCCCTATGCGACAGATATTATTAATATTCCCATTTTATGGATGAGGAATCTGAAGCTAAAGAAATTAGGGAACTTTTCTAAAATCAACCAACAAATAAGTGGTTGTACTTATTTTGTACTAATAGGTTTGGTCCTATAGTGGATGCCCTTAACTAGTAACCATGATATCTACTTCTTGCTCGGGAACAACTGCCTACTAAAATAAATGTTTTATAGCCTAGTTGAAGAGCCCATTAAATTGCCATAGAAGACATTCTGGACATGACTTAACTGCAGAAATGACATCACTGGCTTCAGACCCTCACCTCTTGAGGACAAAGTAGCAATTTCACTGAGATTATATATCACAGTCAAAATGAATGGGAGCTACAAAAAAGCTACACTCCATTCATATTATAAGTGTTCCCCAATAAAACAAGCTACCCAGAGAATAGAATGAGACCCTGGCTACTCAGCTGCACAATTCTGATGCCTACTGTTTGTTCAGCACTCTCACTATAAACTCACACTTATCTAAGAGTCAGAAATACAAACATCTGCAAGCTGGAAGTCAGTGATACATCTGATGGTTTTACTTTTAATATTAACTGGAGGAAACCTCTAGCATGGTGCTTTTTATTCTATTTGGAGAAAGGTCAGAATAGTCATTGGAAAATATGAAATAACAAGGAAAATATATCTAGCAAATTTTCGGGTTATATTAAGGCAAACAATTTTTTTTCTGTCAGCTTCTGTCTTCATGCAGTTAAGGGTTTACCAAATCTAAGGAGAAAATTCTCTAAAAATAGGTCTACACATGGAGCAGATGCTGGCACCTGTCCAGATGGGATAATGTGCAGACTTTGTGATTTGTTAACTTTTATCCAAGTATTAAAATAAATGATCCTTAACTCCTTGAGTGGAAGTTTAAAAAAGATGGTCTCCTTAGGAATGCTAAGCAGTGTGGAGTCTTCTTTTTGGAGTAAAGAAATCATTCTAAAATTTTTGAGATGATGAATGTACAACATTGTGATTATACTAAAAGCCATTGATTATACTCTTTGGATAGAGTAGCCAGAAACAGCAGCTATGTACAGTGGGGGAAGTATAGAAGGATTGAGAAGTGCAGAATATTCTTGTTTGTCTCTTTTTTGTTATTATTATTACTGAAATAATGAAAATGGTCTAATTCATTGAAGTGATGAATGCACAACTATGTGATTACAGCAAAAATGATTGTACATTTTGGATGAATTGTATTTGTTTGTTTATTAATATGTATCAATAAAATTGATTTGCTAAAAAATGGTCTCCTTAACATTTATGAAATTTTGGAGAGGAATAGTACAACGAATTATTACGGCATTTTTACTTAAGGAATGGCTAACTTTCTTGTTGAATAATTAATAATGTGAATCCCAGTTTTGATGACTTTCTGAGTAGGCATATATCTCTGAGATTACTAATATATTCATGAAAAGAGATATTTTATCATGACTAAAGTTCAAATTACTATAGGGAAGCATTTGACTATTTAAAACATGATGCACCTCACTTGCACAGTTCTATATATCTTTACTCTTACTAGTTTTGGACAATGATGTTATATCTCTACCAAGAAATGGAATCTGTTTATAAAATGAACAAATCTCTTGGGATGCAATGATTTTAAAAAGCCAAAGTTTTATTCTTTCCACTCAATTTTTATAGCAAGGAGAGCCTCTGACCCTGTAATAACCTATATTGTATCTCTGAAAAGTATACTGGTCAACTAAAATGCTTTATTATATTTCTCAGGCATGTTGTCTGCACATAAAATTTATGATAGTGACTAAGTTACGGTGTTGTGGTAATCATACCTTTCCTCACTAATGGGGTTTAGTGTTTTATCTTTTGGCCTGTTTGACTCATGAAGAGAATATTTTGTCAAGGAATCACCGTATGTCTCTGCCAACATTACTCCTTTAAATGAGAGGCCATGAGGCTTAGTGTAATTGCATGCATTGTGGGGAAATGTCCATGCTCACGAAACAAATGACAGAGCAATTCATGGCATTTTATTCGTAGTGGAATTATTTTTTCCATCCAATGGATGTAAGAAACAAAAGAGCCCCTAACCACGTGGGGCTTATTTTCCAAATTACCTAGGTTGGATTCTTTTCTTCTGAGTAGGTCTGAGTATCCATCGAATACTGCACAAAATATAAACTAATTTCTACACTGAAGTTTCAGGAATTCTATCTTAGAAACAGTTTCATTTCAGGAATTCTCCTTTGGTTAAACAGTGGAAAGGATGCTACTCACCATAGGACCAGGTGGTCCATCCTGGCCTGCAGCCCCAGGAAGACCTTGTTCTCCCTAAGGAGAAAAAAAAAACAAGATTGATTTTTTTTTTTTAGCTAAAGAAGAATGCAGATTACTTTTCTTATGTTTTGAAAATGCAGAAAGGAAGAAAGCAAATATCCCATATGAGTTCCACCACTGGGGAGCATCTACAATTGTTGTAAACTTTCTTAAGTTTTTTTATACTTACGTCTGTGTCCACAGGTATGTATTTACGTATAGATGTGAGAATACACATTTTACATCATTGAGATCTTAAGGTCAAGTTTTCTATCTTGCCTTCATAAGTTAGAATTTCACCCTCCCCTTATTAAATAACGATACACTTCAATATTTTGAGAGTATCTTATATTTGCGTGATATTTACCATTAAAAACCTCTAAATTGTAATTTATGAAATATCAGTATGCTGACATAAAAATTTTCATTCATGACTTTTTAGAAATAAAATATAATTTTCAAATTATATATGCTCACCACAGGGCCAGGAATTCCCCGAAGACCTTCTGGACCAGGCTTTCCGGCCGGTCCTTGAGGACCAACTGGGCCAGTTTTCCCAGGAGGCCCTTCTGCACCTGCTTCTCCCTGTTAGAAAATAAAATACAGGAATACACACTAATAGTGAGAAAGTACATCTTATTATATAAAATACTGAAATAAATGTTCAATGTATCTATGAACTTTTCAAAACATAATCTCTCTCGTCTATCTTTTACCTTAGCACCTTTTTCACCTTGTCTTCCCTCTGCACCTGCAACTCCAGGAGGGCCCTATAAACACAAAATTGCATTTGAAATATCTATTGCATTGACAAATAATGTCTTTAAGAACTTATTTATAAATATCCCAAATTAACCTTTAACAGACTCAAAGTGTGGTTTTGTATAGCTGTCTGGTTTAAAGCAAGAGGGGAAAAATAAAAATCGTTTTGGTGTACAAACTGCCCATTAGAATATTAAAAATAAATGAAGCACAGATTGAGCAGAATACTGATAATCACATCACACTGATGTAAGGAAATAAAAGAAAAAATGTAGAGGATCACAAGAGGGAGATATTTTAAAGTAACGTTGATGACTTGAAATAATCACCCTTAATGTATAGAATACTCAGATATAATTATGTTGTGATATTAGATATTAATTTAATGTATCAGAGTTCACCTCCATCCTTATATGTATTATAATAGTGATCTCTTTCTTAATCTTAGAATATCTATATGTTCATGCATTCTCATAGGATCATGTTCAAAACAGGGAAAAAATATATTTAAAATCTTGACAACAGATGTAGTCTTTGTATTTTCTGGAACCATGTAATTTACATAAATAGGAGGCATCAAAAAGACTATCACTTTTTAAAACCTAGTAATAGAGAAAAAGCATAGAAAAATATTTGCAGGCAAGATGTGATCCAAGAACAGAGATATTCTGGTATTTGTATAACTTTTGTATAACTGCATGAATACAGAGAAATGTTAATTATATTTATAAATACATTAATAATGCTGTACCCTTTTTATATAAATTGTGCCTCTTTATAAGGTATTGGTTTACCTAGTTCCCAGTCTTTAGCTCTTTTTTAAAAATTTTTTATTGAAGTATATCATTTATACATAAACACACATAAACAATAAGTGTATAGTAAAGATTGTGAACTTACAAAATAAACATACATAACATCACACAAGAGTCTCATACATCACCCCTCCATCAACTCTTTATATTGGTGTGAAAAATTTGTTACAAACTATGCTAGAGCATTGTCAAAATATTACTACCAACTATATTCCTTATTGTATATTTGGTGTATTTTTCCCCCAACCCATACTATTTTTTTTAATGCATTTTTGTTACAGACATTATGAACTTACAAAACAATCATACAGATGTGTAGATTTTCCATACAACTCCACACACACCCTGGTGGAACAATTTTAATTAACTGCATGACTTGAACAAATTACTTAGATATATCTGAACTTCAGCTCTTTCATCTATAAAGTGCTTTCAATAACAATTCACTTGCTATAGAATTATTAAATTTAAAGGATACAAGGCATTTAATATATTTTGTGAACTTTTCAGTGTAGCAGTATCAAGTAAAGGTATGGGATATAGTGCTTAATGGCACAGAGACTGCCTAGGTTAGTGTAGCTGACACTAACAGGATGTATGATCTTGGACAAATTTAACACTCTGTAATGGGGATAATAATAGTAGCTACCTCCCAGAGTTATTATGGGAATTCAATGAGTTGACAAATGTAAAGTGTTTCGAATAGTGCCCAGGACATAGAAAATAGAAAATACTTTAACTATTAGCTATTGCCAATATCTTTGCTAAAATTATTAGCTATTATTGTTCTACATTAAAGTATTTTATCTATACATTTCACCATGTCAGCAGCCTGAGTCAGGTCAATCAAAATAGGCCTTCTAAATATATTTTTATATACCACATCAACAAATTACTTTTCTGTGTATGATGTTTATGTTTATATTGTCTTAAAAATATTATTTGTGACTTTGAAACCACTTGTTTTAAAATTTTAAGCAACCTAAAATATTCTATGATATAACCCTGTAATCTATAATGAGATCTTGATGTCTGATATACACATTTATTTCACACATTGAAGTAGTCATCACTGAATTATGACACTTGACAATTCCACCCTAATAACAACATTATGTAAAAAAACGATTTATATTATATAATACTTGATATTTGAGAAAGCATAACAGTTTTTCAGGCTATAAATAATATATAATCCTACGATATGTAAATTTTGTTCCTTTTATATTCCATTGAATCCTTTATATTTCCACTTATGGCATTTCATAGAAAACAAACCTAAAGAAAATAAAGGTACTTTCTGCCTACAGAGTTTTACTATTCATGTTCATGGGTAATTTACTTTCAGATATATAAAATTTAAAATTTTACCATTAAAATTTATTTCATCTTCTATTAATTAATTGGATTTTTATTATTAGTTAACAAACACTAAGATTCAATTCCGTGTTAAGCATATTTGGCAGGTGTTAAGATATAAGAAAAAAAATTTAAAAATAAACTTATAGATCTCTAAAAAATTGCTCTTCTTTTCTTCAGACTCTCTATTACCATTTGTTTACTCCTATTTTATCAGTGAATTGTACCCAGAGTCATTAACTGAGATTTAGGTTTGGTAGTTGAGGAGGATATTAAGGTGTTTTTGAAAGATGAACATAAGGTAGTTGAAGCAGGAGGGTAAAAAAAAGGAATACATGCCAGCCTTTATATGGTCTTTTAAATCCATATTGAAAATGCATATCATGCACTCATCAAATTTAGGAAGTTCCATGAACTCATTTAAATTTGAGAAAATCAATAAAGACACTACTAGTAATCATTGCAACTTTATCTATTATTAGACATTCATTGTACCTCAAACCGAAGGTAAGTAAATTTATATCTACAAATTCTATAAGCAGTCTCTTGAGGTGGCAGCAATATGCTAATAATTATACATACTTTGAAACATCAATGTATGATTTTTTAAATTTCATGATATTTAGACAAGAGGATTTGTGTATTGAAACATAAAATTCAAAATTTTCCTCCTTTTAAATGGTGAGTCATAAATTTTTTGCTTACTGATAAAATATTATACTATGCAGATTAGATTATATATTTGAAGCAAGCATAATGGCTATTATTTTGGAAATATAAATTATGAAAGCCAACTTAATAATGGGCTTTTCCTTATACTATTAAGGCTTTTCATTAAACTAGTAAAATAGAGTTATAGGATGTTTATCTCAAAATATATTTATGCACATTAACCTTATAGTAGAAAAGATTTATGAGAATCCATTTTTTAAAACATGGTCTAAAAACATAACTGTCTAAAAACAAAAGAAAATTTTGCCTCTTCTCTAAGAGATATAAAAATTTCAGTTTGAAAAGGTTAGAGAATTTGACCACAACTGAACTACAACACAGTTGGAAAATTATAATTAAGTATTTTTCTACCTCAAAGTTTTTCTTCCCTCTTTGTATAAATGCCTAATATCTGATACGCTGGAAATCCTTATTAAGTGGTTTTGTTTTGTTCTTCATGTCATATGAAAGAAAAAACATTCACTGTTTATAAAAGACTAGGAATTTCCTTTGAACAACCTCAAAACACCTATGGACAGGTTTTTGCCAATCATTCATTTCTCCTATGTTCGCAAAAAAGAGAGAAGTAATTAATCCAGTGAGCTGTGCTTGCTATACAAACGTGAGATAATAAGTGTTCTGACTGGGACATACCTCATTAGAATATGATACTATAAAACAAACCCTAATTAACTTTCCATCAGTACTCACTGTTATAACAGATTTTCTTCCCTATAAGAAATATACCTCATATACAATATCCAGTATTATATGTCCACTGTTGACACTTTACAATATGATTGTATAATTTAGCCATTCTTTGTTTCATTTTGCAAACTTTTCTTTTTAAAGTATTTCCTAGGTGCTAGAAGTATGCTATGCATGGAGAATATAAAAGAAAAAATACAGTTGAAGACTTAAGGAATTCATGCAGTTTAGTTGAAAAGACAAATATAAAAATCAACAAGCAGTATATACTGTCAAATACAAGATGAGGGATATGTACAAATAGGTACATCAAACCAGTTCTTTGACTTTCCAAAGGACCTAATCTGTCATCGGAATTATATAGTATGGGTAAACCTAGGAGGGATGTTTCCTCCCAACATTTTATCTCTGACCATTCACATGCATGCCTACAGACATAACAATGGAAAGAATGTGACAATTCAGCGAACTACTCTGAGTTCAGTCTGGCTCTGCATGTGTGTATTGGTGTAATAAGGTAAATGATTATGTGATGGGTTGAATGGTGTGGAGGAAAGAAGTTATGGCTGAAAAGGAAGAAAGAGGCCAAGAGCTTGGTGAGAAAGGCTTCTGTTTTAATATTAGGAAAATAAACTATGAGAAATTTAGCTCATAAATATTTGGGCAAACATTTTAAAATACATTAAATGAAAAATTCTTCTAATTTTGCCCACTTAAAAATTTCTGACCAGTTTTGATTAAACAGTTTTGAAAGAACACTAATATTTAGAATACTTTAAAAAGAAAATTCATCAAATTTAATTCAGGATTTTTCAGAACCTTTAATATCCTTCTTAGACCATATTTCTCCAAAAGGTCACTAATCTATAATAGTGCCAACTTAAATCCAGATCTTAATTTTTCATACTGTAACATTCATTACAATCTTGATGGATGCTAATGTTCCATCAAATTTAAGTGGAAATAAACTATATTGCCACAATGTATTTTCTGTACATACATTTATATAAGATAGAAATTTTTTCAAGGGCCTTAGTAAAAGCAAATGTCTCTTTGAAATTTGAATTATTAGAATATATATATATAGTATATTTTGTGCATATATATAAAATACTAGGCAGGCACCTGTATGGTAAATTTATATACTATATTGTATGCAGAGTGTATATGAAATATAAAAAGTTAAAAATTCCTCTTTCTTTGTAGGTAATAATATCAGTTATGTTTTAATACTTTATTGTGAATTTTCTTTGGGAACATGTGCTAGACTCTTCAAAATTCCATTTTATTATATGCATTTTCAGGTTATAATATTTAAATTATTTTAGGCACTCCAGAATTTTTTTTCAATAAAAGTACATGGAACTAACACTTGGTTTTAAACAACTATGATAATTTGAGTATTAAAATTTCATGGCTTATTGACCCAAGATGCACAATCTTCTATTGCCTTTAGGAAATATATATTTATTCACAAGTATTATAAATGTATGACAGAATGCATATTTACTACGAATGACAACTTCATTTTCCTACTTGTCCAATAACTGTTAAAATACTGTTTCTCAGTATCACTGCCACTAACAACATGTTGAGCTATATTCTATTCTCAAAGTTTTATTATCTTTCATTAGTAGAAGTCATTCATTGAAAAAAAAGTAACACTTTTAAATATAATTGTGGTGATTACTACATCTGCTAATAAATGCTACAGCAAAATGTTTATTGGTCTCCTTTTCTGTTGCCTCTAATGTGGGGAAAATAAGCACAGGAGAAATGTTAACTATCACAAAAATACAGAAAACTTTCTGAAGACTACAAGTTTATACATGTATGCAAGGAAATAGATATTAAGGCAATTCTGGATTCTACCAAATCATAAGCCTAAGATCAACCAAACACATCGCAATGTAGGAATATGTTCCTGATGTTTCTGCAAAGGTAATTTTAAATACACTATGGCCTCAAAGATATTGCTGCCTTCTGCCTAAACCAGAGGTTGGTAGAGAAAGAATTCTCCCCGTCAGTTCTAATTCACAGACTTCTACACCATATTCCTGTATGTTAAGGTGATTTTTGTTCACCGAATATATAAACAGTTACTTCACATTTGTACAATATTTTTCAACTCCAAAGCACTTGTTTCTCAACACATTTTAATTACATTATTTCTCAATTCCTGTTGTTTGGAGAAAATCTATTTTATTAAAAATACATGCAGTTATCATGAGTTT
Source organism: Dasypus novemcinctus (assembly GCF_030445035.2). NCBI lineage: Eukaryota > Metazoa > Chordata > Mammalia > Cingulata > Dasypodidae > Dasypus > Dasypus novemcinctus. Next base: position 21,749,472 of record NC_080681.1, on the reverse strand, counting down.
TGGAAATAGTTCTCCTAAGAAACTTCTTTAGCATTTATGTTACATGAATTTACATGAAGGAATAAATAATACAAATGAGTATCAACTTCAAAATAATAACTATACTGTAGTTTGAACATGCAGTTAATTTAGATCCTATATACTGTTCTTTTATGTATCATCCAGCTAGAACACTGCTTATCATGGTAAAGCTATAATGACAAAGCAAAACTCAATGATAAACAAAATTAAGTTTTCTGTGGAGGTATTTTGAGTTTATGGCTAACAAATTTTCCTCTTATTTATACAACTGGTTTATTGGAAGAAAATGTCTTAATCTTGATTTTTCTTCCTATATGCTTTATTACAATAAGTTTATTACATTTATAAATAATGCTACAATTTGAAACCTTTATTCACATCACTAATAACAGCATTCATTGCTTGAGCTCCTGATAAAATCCAGCCATTACAATTGCTGTTTTAAATATACATATTATTGGTGGCAGACTTGTCCCAGTGGTTAGGGTGTCTGTCTACCACATGGGAGGTCCGCAGTTCAAACCCCAGGCCCCGTGTGGAGCTGGCCCATGCGCAGTGCTGATGCGCACAAGGAGTGCCGTGCCCCGCAGGGGTGTCCCCCGCGTAGGGGAGCCCCATGCGCAAGGAGTACACCCCATAAGGAAAGCGGCCCAACGTGAAAGAAAGGTCAGCCTGCCCAGGAATGGTTCCGGACACACAGAGAGCTGATACAACAAGATGACACAACAAAAAGAAACACAGATTCCTGTGTCGCTGACGACAACAGAAGCGGACAAAGAAGACTGCAGCAAATAGACACAGAGAACAGACAACTGGGGTGGGAGGGGAAGGGGAGAGAAATAAATAGATAAATAAATCTTTAAAAAAAATTCAAAAAATAAATATACATATTAATTAATGGAGTCCCCATTTGAGCCATGAAAATTAGTTATCATACCCATTTTATAAATAATAAAACTGAAGTTCAAAGAAATTAATGGGTCCCAGCCCATACTTCTTAAGTAGCAAAACAAAGATTTGAAACCTGTTCTGTTTGATTATAATGTAATAGTATTTTGGCCTACTTTGTCTTGATGTTAAGCTTATGGAGTACATTAACTTAAAGGTTGTGAAAAACCAAAGTAATGAACTTCTCTTTACAATTTTTTTCAACTTAAATACCAATTTGCTTGGGTTAAGGTACAGCTATTGAATAAATTAAACTAGTTTGGTTGCAATTTGGAAAAATGTAAACGTTAATTGCTAGTGCTAAATCAGAGCAAAGTGTAATATAGTAATAAGATTGTTCACACTAGAGTAATCTTTCACACCATTATAAATATACTTACTCTGATGTAGAAAATATATTATTGTGCTATATTAAAATGGATGTGAATAGCTTTGCTAGCGATGCACTCATAACAATTCTCATCACATTAATAATTCATGAATTCAGTCTTCTATTTTTGTTTACAAAGTCATTAGAATAGATTAAAATAATTGAACCTGTTTGTTTAAGTTGTTATTTTAAGTAGGCTAGAACATCCCCAAATTTTTATGAAAGTATTTACTTTTAAATAATTCATCAAAAATCAAAGTGGGAGAATTGCAGTTTGACCCTATTTAACTATACCAAAGAAAAATAAAGATGGGATAACTCTTAAGTATTTTAATATCTTAGGCTCTCAACATATAAACATATTACATAATGCAGTGCAAATAATACTATTAAATGAGAACCATGTGTTCATCATGTACCTTCAGCAAATGAATACTACCAGTAATTTTAAAATTTCCTATGTGTCCCTTTCAACTATTGCAACCCCCACCCACCTCCCTCAGGAAAAACGACCATCCTAATTTTTTTGTTCATCAGTATCTTACCTGATTTCATAATTTTTACCAATTATATATGAATCCTGAATAATACGTTATTTTCTTGTTTTTGCATATTATATAAACAGAATCATGCAATCTATATATTCTCCAGCTCAACACTATACGTATTTTTGTTTAACATTAGTTTTTGAGGGTTCATTTTCATTGCCATACAGTTTTTTAGTTAATGAATATACCTGAATTAGTGGTTGTAGCAATCCCTTTGTTTCTTGAAAACATCCTTTGTAACACTTCCTATGTCAGTTTTCTAAATTTTGGTAAAATGATGGAAATAGTTATCTTCATGGGCTCTTTACATGCATTTCCTAATTTTTACAGATAACTTTTTATGCATTTGTGGGTCACTTTTGTCAAATGCCTTTCATATCTTTTCCTGATTTTTTACTGGATTGTTTGAGCTTTTCATTTTAATTTGTAGGAAATATTTAGATATACCGGAAAATCATTCTTCTAAGTTTTATCTATGTTGGAAATATTTATTTCTTATAATTGGGTATTTTCTTTTCAATATCTTTTCATTTGGATAAACAGACACTCTTAATTTTGGTGTATTTGACACATCAATCTTTTCATTTCTAGTCACACTCATGTGATTAGAATTTATGTTTAGAGGTCATAAAGTTATTTTCCAATAATTCATACAAAAGTATTAAAAGTTTCCTTTCACATTAAAGATTGCCATCTAACTGGAATTGAATTTTGTAAATGGAGAGAGGTAAGATCCAATTTCATTTTTTTCTTATAATCAATTGTCTCAGCGCAACTTATTAGTCTGTTTTTTATCCATTGATCTGCAATGTCCATTTTGTTGTAAATGAAATTTCTATATATTCACGGGCCTTTTCTGGGCTCTCTGTTCAATTCCATTGGTCTATATAGTTAATTCTGTTCCATTATAACTATGCTAACACATTACATTCATTCCTTAATTTTTTTCCATCTCATTGACTCTTTAAACCTATTTTTGTTTTTAATTCATCAAGATGTATTTCTCTTTTTTATCAAGAATGTTGATTGTATTGTCTAATTAGAAATGCTGGCCTAAACGGGACCAACATGAGTTTTCTATTCTTTTACTTATCTGATATTTAAATGTATGAGAGAAATTTACCAATTGCTTTTTAATTTGCCACAACTGCTTAATATTAAATTTTAGATTGAAAACAGACATTCATTTAGTTTCAAGTTCTTAAAGCAATAACAAGTAGCTAATACTTTCTGAGTGCTCCTTAAGTTCTCATTAATACACTAAATATTTCAAGTACCTACTATCTCTCTCTTAAAAAATACATTATTTTCATCTTATAATCATTCTCTTTATATTGAAAGAAATTACAAATCAATTGGTTTTCTTAAGTTACACCACATTTAAATAGCAGATATAGAGCTCAAACCCAAGTGTGAATGAATGAGAAGGCAAATATGTGGGCTTTCCAGTACATGACACTACCTCAGTACTGTAGAATAGAAGTATAAGTTAATCTTTATATTTGTTCCTATCTTTCCATGACATTTTCTTAATTATAGAATTACGTGTAGACCTTTCTAGAAATCTGTTTGAGTTATCCATTAAAATTATAATTTTTGGTAATCATCCATCCCAAATTATTCAACACAAAACATTTTAAAAACCTCTGCTATTAAAAAAATGGAACACTTGTTATATTGTATCAGCAGATTTAAAAGTAGTCAATCTGAATTTAAATATTTTGAAAGTTTACAGTTGTGCCAGTTGTCTCAATATTACCTACTTGCTCCACATATATACGTTTTCGCATGGTAGCCTGACAGTTTTAAAATTATATTTTTCTCTATAAAATATATTTTTAAATATATTTCTAAATTTTTGGTCATATTGTTAACACAAAAGAAGCATGGAATAAATTGATCCACACCTATGTTTCCTAATTTTTTTCTGTTACATATTTCCACTGATACTCTAATAAATTGTTTTCATTCACTTACTTTTTTAAAAATTTCAAAATCATTCACTGGTTTTCAAAATAAATAATTCACATGAATCACCATTGTATGACTAAAGAAATGAATTCATTCCCTTTCCAAAATTCTGTCACCAACTTAAAAGTATTCACTTCAAATATTAAATGGTGATTAATTGAAAAAAGATTGCAAAACTGAGCAATTTGTTGAAAATATATTTTTTAATTGAAACTAAACCAGATAACATTTGCTGAGAGTGTGCCTTGAGTAAAGGAATGAGCTGTAAAGCTGCCAATTTATATAAATATACAAACGTTCATGATTATTTCTACAAATAGAATTTGATGTAGCCTATCCTCTAGTGGCTACCATACCTTGAAGGGAGGTGAAATTTCATCTGTATATAAAGTAACATAATTTAAACCCATGTAATGATCATACTTGTGCTCATAAATATTAAATAACCATTTCATAACTAAAGAACTAACACTTTAAACAGTTTCTATACCAATATTTACTTTGGTATTCCTCATATTATTTTTTATATTACATTTTCAGCACAACCCTATGAGGTAAGTAGAACCTCTCTAAAAAACAGAGCCAGCAAGTATGTTGCCAAAGGTAACACATAGGTAAATAAGTGGAACCGCTGGGTTAAGAGCCTAGTCTGAATTTCATTGCCCTATTAACCACTACATTGTATAGGATCTCATGATTTCAGTTTGGAGGAATTTTTTTTTAATGGTTTCATGTTTTCTTCAGTAAAGATGTCAATGCATTCTCAAGGATATTTTATAGGATTTCTGCCCATAGCACCAAATAAGATTATGATTTATCTTCCAGAAGTTCAGAAATAACAGAATAGATTATTGAAGGGCACTCAGGCAGCATGTAGCAATAGGCAACAGATCTCAGTAAAAGAGAAATCTTGCTCTCTTTGTAAATACTACCTAAGAATAACTGTCTACTGGTTGTTTGGGGATAAATTAATTTTTTTAAGACCATGCTTTGGGTCTACACACTAAAGAATATATTTAATATAATATAAGGTAAAAAGTCACTTGATCAATGAAGTAAAATTGTATTCAGAGAAAGTATTTACTATTAACAAAATTCATTTATGGTGAAGAGAAATATTTGCTTATATATATTGACTCAAATTTATATTGTTCAAAGTCAGAACCGAAGTCCTTATATACCCTATGTTCAATATAAAAAGTCTCCCTAAAATAAAACTAACATTGGAATCAACAGTGGCTCCCACTTTTCTGTGCCTCTTGCATACTGACAGGAGGATTGGCCTAAGAAACACATTTTGATATTTACTACATATTTTGTTCATGGATAAATTGTAAAATATAATAAAGGAAGCACACAGAACATTGTAAATCAATATACGTGTTGCAAGAGACATGCCAGTAGAGATTGTTTCATTAGGAAAATAGTGCAACAGTAAGAAAAGGAGGAGGGTAAAGTTAAGCTCCTAAGGTGTACTTCAGTCAGTACTTTAAACAAGTTCTCTATTTATATTTTTCTATAGTCCTCTGGTGAAATTGGGCCATTGTTTCTAAGGCAGAAAAAGTCTGACAAATAAAGCAGGCTTACAATATATACTGATTCCTGAGCTCATTCTTTTGATGCTGCATTCAAGTTTTTTCAATTTTGTAATCTTTCTTTGGGTGTTTTATCTCTCATCCTCCCGTAACATGCTATGAATTGATGTTCAGGTAAGAGCTGGAGTCTATCAGTGTTTGCAGGGACAACTAATTACAGAGAAGGAGGAAACTCAATGAGTAGAGATTCTTTTGCATATTCTCATTATGACAGTGAAATGGTTAAATCTAGTCTCATTTAGCAAGAATTTTGACACTTTTAAGAATTGAATCATTTTCTAGGATTTAGGATTTTTTTCAGTAATCCTTATAACATGCTGCCAACAATTTAGATATATTCTATTAATTTATACATATGGTAGATAATGAATAGATGCTTTAAAAAAGTAACTTAAGAAACTTACTCTTTTCCCAGGAGGACCTGGTGGGCCGGCCTCACCAGATGGACCAGGAGGACCCTATAAATTGTGAAAAATGCATTTTAAGGAATTGGGTATTATTTTAAGGTCAACAACATTTTTTTTTCAAAATTTGGACTGAAACCAGCCTTCTTTCTTCATTTTCCTATGTCTATCTTTCCTGGAAAATCTAAATCTTATTTTATATACATAAACCTCTTTTAGAGCTGGTAAATTCATATGGAAAACTTTCTTTATAGCTAGAAGAAAGTGAATCAAATTCACTCTATGCCATAAAACCATGTTCCTTTTAAAAGTGCTGACTTATATCTGGCAAGCATCCCAATAGACATAGTAATTAATAGAATCATATGGTTAATAGTTTTACTCACCTTACATAAATTTAAGAAACCATATAGTTATTACCTCTTAATTTCTTCTTATGTAACATTAATATTTTTATCTCAAAGTGTAGGCATCATTCTGGAATGTGAACAAGTCTTATCTATACACAATGAGCTTAAATCTATTTGACTGAAAATATCCTGTAGGGATGGCTCTAGAAACAAAATTAGATTATAGGTGCAGTTTGTCTTTGGTTTTACTTAATTTGCTGATGTTCCTTACATCCTCTTTAAATAAGCATATTTGGCCAAATCATGCTGCTGTGCAATTAGCTAATAAAAAAAGTCATACACTATGCAGATCTCATTTAGGTGAGTAATTAAAGTAATTCACGCTAATATATATAGGCTAATAACCTGGCTTTCTTCCACTCAAACATATTTGTGCCTTCCAATTAATTTTTCATTTAATACAAATAGATAGATAATTGAGGTTGATACGGTATGACAAAATGATAGGTATGCTATGACTACGTTTTTTATTATGAAGGCTTTGCTTACATTTCTTAAGGTCCTTCAGTCTGAAACATTCTCTTCCTGTAAGACTATCAACTGGAATTCAAATATTGCAGATAATCCTTTTAGTAATGTATGTGGGCTTTCGAAATGCTCATCCTTTCCAATTATTTCTTTAAAATTGTCTTGAAACTATGTAAAGATTAAATAAAATAGTAAGAGTTCTTACTTACCGGTTGACCAGGATCTCCATCTTCACCCTTGTCACCACCAACACCATCTTGACCCTATTAAGGGCCACAGGAGATGAACCCAGAGATTTGTTACTACTGATTAACTTTTATCAGATATAAAAAAGATAAGGTAGACTATCTGAGCAGGTTCTTGAGACAAACTATTATAAGACGGTTAAATAACATAATGATATTCTCCCAGGTTATTTTATAGATTGTGGGGACTCTCACCCTCTCCATAGAGATTTGACAAATTACGACAGTAGCAGATTTATAATACTATCTATTTTAGTGGAGGGAAATTTAGGTTGTATATATCATACCAGAGTAAAAATTTAAAAACAAACATAGGACTATTCAACACAAAGAGTGAACCTTAGTGTAAACTATGGCCTCCAGCTAATCAAATAATAATAATAATATTATTACTTCATCAGTTATACCAAGGTACCACACTAAGGAAAAGGGAGAGTAGTAGGGATAACTGTGTGTTTGGAGCAGGAGTATAAGAGAATTCTGTATTTTCTTCATGATTTTTCTGTAAGTCTACAACTTCTCTAAGAAACATACACTATAAATATACTTTATATAAGAAAAAGAAGAGGATGTAATGAGCAGTCTAAGCCAGTGTACCCTTCCTCTATGTACAAAGGAGTTACACAGTTGAGATAGGATTTGCATTCTAGAAGAGAATGAGAGAGAAGCAAAGGGCCTGCAACTTTGAACTAAGAATAATGCTGCCACTTAGATCATTTATGTTTGTACAATCCAGCAAAATGTATAAAACTCACCCAAATAAAGAGAATAATCATGTCCTAAGTCTTATAGAGTCCATGCAATTGTTGTGACTTTGGTTTATGGGTTTTTTTTTTTTCTTTGACTTTTAGGGATCTAATTGAAGTAATTAATCATTTTATTTCATTATTAACAAAAGAGACTATGGGAACATTTGAAAAAACATTCCTGTCTTTTCCCATGATACTTACTGCAGGGCCAGGTTCCCCAGAAGGACCAGGATCTCCAGGAAAACCAACAGGTCCCTAGAATGAGGGTTTTTTTAAAAAGGAAAAGACATAACTTAAAAATGGATTTTGGTTAAGTCAAGATATTCTGATGTTTAAGAGGTGAAAGTCATTGCAGAAAATCACGTGAGAATGTTTTACTTCTCATGTTTTAAAAGAAACAAATTGAGGATGCTTATGAATATACGAAATGGTGAAATGTCAGTTTCACCAGCTGTGGCCCTCCCTGAAAAGCTCCAAAGAGAGTTTGGCATAGACGTCACTTTAAAGGGGAACAAGCTCACTTACCGGGTTACCCTTAGGGCCATCGTCACCTGGTGGCCCCTTTGCACCTGGAGGTCCTGCAGCACCAGGAGGGCCTGCTTCTCCTTTCTCTCCTCTCTCTCCTTTGGGGCCCTACACAATGTAAGAAAGATGGTGATTGTTTGACAAGCTTTAAATCAGAGTTTCTCAGCCTTGGCACTGATGACATTGGGGCCAGATAATTCTCTGCTATGAGGGGGCTACCCTGTGCATTATAGGATGTTTAGCAACATCCTGGCCTCTCTACCAGCTAGAGGCCAGTAACCCATGCTCCCCCAGTTTGGCAATCAAAAATAACTTCAAGAATTAACAAATTTTTTGGAAGGGCAAATTCACTCCTGGTTTAAACCAATCTATGTTAGAATGATATTAACTAACACCATTCATAAGTATTTATTTGATGTGGCATGATTTGTTTCTTTCTTTCATGGACGGCCCACCAAGGAGAATGTATGCAATAAATGGTTTGTGGTTTTAATGCTCTCAGTTATGCAACTGTGACTTTTAGTCAGTTTGTGAATAAAAATATTCAGAAGATATGCAAAGATAGTAAACAATAGGGTACTATATTTGCAATTATTCTTAATGGGTTGGAAAAGGAAAGCAAACAAGTGAATTAGACCTAAGAGCTAAGTGACATATTTGAAATGGTCTTCAAGTAACCCCTGAATCAGTCACACTCTATATTAACAATAAGAATCCACTTACCCCTGGGCCTGCTTCCCCAGGAGGCCCTGGGTTCCCTGCTTCTCCAGGTTCACCCTGTAAAGAAAAGAATAAATGAGCATTAGAGCATAGAAATGATGTTTTACACGTATAAAATAAAACAGTCTTCAATTACGGCCTTGCAATTTTAGACTAGCCCTTAAGTCATTATATTGTTTAAAAGACACTGGGGAACTTTAAGAAGAAGGAACATTATGTGTTCCTAAGCTCAGTATGTTTATTTCTCAGGTGAAGTTTCAGTATATATGTTTGGTACTAGAATTTTCACTGATTAGTTAATAGCACATTAACCCAATAGGTTACTCTCTCCACAAAACAACACATAAGAGACATTGGCATGTTTTCCAACAAATTTTTTGAATTTGTACTGTATCAATATTCATAATATAATCATGTTTATTGAATTAAACAAATTCAGCTTGATTTTTATTAAAATATGAATTCACCTTCTCTTTACTATAACAGATAATAAATAATTACTAGTACTAGGACTTTTCTAGAATATGTTTGTGGAGGTCTAAAGAATATGGACAAAATGCTCTATATCTATACTTGTAAGAAGGTACTGCTTTTGTAAGAAGGTACTGATTTTAAAAAGATCTATACATTGTAAGATAGCTTAAGACACTTGCAATACTAATTAAAATTGGTCTTTGAGGATATACATGTTATCAATTTGATAACCTTTGTCATTCGTCTTCTTAGCTATGGCTGGCCATTTTCTAACTCAGGGGACTAATAAACAAATCTCCAAGACTGGTAACCTGTAGTTATGAAAATATGCTGCTTTCTCACACATAGAAATGCATAAGCATATAACATCTTATTCGAATAATAATTCAAGTGTAAAAATAGAATAGATTCCGAAAACATGTTTGCACTCAAAATCAGTAGTACAAGCAATTATGAAACCAGTGGTACTTACAATTCTAAAATGAGTGGTACTAATAATTCTGAAATGGAAACTGCTCTTCTAAATTGAAAAATAAATAATGTGTGGCCTGAATTTTTTTTCATTTTTAACTCTTTTATTTCTAACAGATGTTATAGACCTGGAATAAAGACTGTGCTGCTCCAAAATTTGTTTGAAATTTATCATATTAAACATAAACATAACTCAGGGGTAGAGACTATTTTGTGCACATAGTTTTTCTGCACATAAAATACAGACATATTTTAACTTCCTGAATTTTCCTCATAATAGTCTAAGACATCAAGAATAGTCTACAAATTGATTAGTATATAGTATTATTACTTGTAAATTATCTCCCTCAAAATGAAGAGTAAATATTTCCAGTATTTTGGAAAAAGAATACAATAAATATTGTATTTATGTTATTTACATAGTGGTGAAACATTCAGCTATCTCAGCAGCATGGAATGGTATATAAGTATTATTTTCACGAGCTCTTATATCTTTTAAGTAAAACTATGCATTTGGTTATTCAACTGAATTCTAAACTATCCACAGTAAGTGCTTTATATGATGTATATCTACTATTAATTTAGCATTACAGGAAATCTGTGTACAAAATGTTTTCTTTTTTTACCACTTTAATCCATGGTGATGTCATAGAAAATTAGAACAGAGAAGAAATAGCAACATTTCAATCACCCTATTTATGTTTTGTTTTTCCCTGTTCATCTTCCAACTACCAGTTAAATTTAAGGAGATTCAGAAAAAGTTATTTCCATTTTTATTGTTTTTTAATGGGAGAAAGATAGCTGGGAAAAAGAAGGGAATAAATCATTGTCAAAATCTGATGAAGAGCAGTTAACTACAGTCATTTCTTTTTAAGAATAGTGCATTAATACTCATTTGTCCAAAAATACATATGAAAATTACCTGTTTGCATATTAGAGTGTCCAATAAAATAGCAACTATGTCAGATGAAATTAATATTATCAGAATCTCACATTTCAAATCTTTTAGAAGATAGGGCAGATATTAAATAAATTGAAAATCAAATATTTCAGAATAATTATACTTGAAACTGTATTATGTAAATTAAGTCTGCATCACTAGTATCATTAAGACTATGCTATATTCATTCTGAAGAAGAATAATTGACATAAAAATAATATACACTGTGTGACAGAGCACTGGAATATGAAGGCAGAGCTATATTATAACATTATTATTACATATTTTGTAATTGTTTTATTCCATTCTATGACACACTTGTTCAGGTCAAAGTTTGCTTCATAAGGGACAAATTATTCTGTATGTCCAAAATACAAAAGTGATGTAAAGCAAATATACATTACATGGATACTACTTGGTTAAATATATTTTAGCCAAGTGCAGAATGACTAAAGGATATTTGTTATGTTCTTTTTTTGTTGTTGAATTTGGGGCTGGGGATACATTTTCCACAATGGGAATGGGGATGCAATCATTCTGAATCAAACTGATGACAGAAATCTGTAATCCACAGCAAATGATAATATTACAAAGATTTTAAAGGAAAATTTAAGATGAGAACTCTATTTCTACCTTGCCCTCTGTTAATAGAAAATGCCAAAACAAAATAGAGCAAAATAAAATTCATTTGTTTTTCAGTATAATAAATCTAGAAGCAGATACATTTTAAATGTAAAAGAACCAATTCACCAACCTTGCTTGATTGTATCATTCTCAGAAGCCTCAAATTTTACAAAGTGTGACTACTTTAATAGGTAGACATTCAAGGAATATATACAATTTCTTTCACTGCATAATATTTTATGGTGTGAAATTTAACGATCCCCTTAAGACTGGTAACTAATTTATTTTTCAAAACAAAGCAAATATAAAGGCTTTAATCAAAATGGAAACAGTATGGAAAAGGAGTTTCCCAAAACTCCAAACATCTGGCATCCATGTCTATCTTCAGGAGTAACATAAAACAAAAGCATTAAAGAAACCGAAGTATTAAAAACCGTTTCCTGTACATGCAAAGGCTTTATGAAACAAATATGATGAAGTGAAAAGGCTATTAAAAGGTTTTGCTATTTGTTACATGGAGAAAATTAAACCTAAGAGAATAGTTCTCAGGATTCTCTACTCAGTAGTGATGCAAAGGGAATGGAAAAAGGTGTGTGATGTCATCTGTCTAATACAGTTAAACCATCAGACACAGAGTTGTCTTATGCTACTCATTGTGTGGAACTGATCTCAAAGAAAAATGTTCTCAATTCCAATCCCAGCCCAACCACACCATAGCAAAATATAACTTTAAAATTAAGTATGTTGGGAGTGGACTTGGCCCAATGAATAGGGCGTTCGCCTACCACGTGGAAGGTCCGTGGTTCAAACCCCAGACCTCCTTGACCCATGTGGGGCTGGCCCATGGGCAGTGCTGATGCGCTCAGGGAGTGCCATGTCATGCAGGGGTGTCCCTGCGTAGGGGAGCCCCACATGCAAGGAGTGCATCACATAAGGAGAGCCGGCCAGCCTGAAAGAAAGTGCAGCCTGCCCAGGAATGGCGCTGCACACATGGAGAGCTGACAGCAAGATGACACAACAAAAAGAAACACAGAGTCCTGGTGCGCTGATAAGGATAGAAGAGGTCACAGAAGAGCACACAGCAAATGGACACAGAGAACAGACAAGTGGAGGGGAGGGAAGGGGAGAAAAATAAATAAATAAATAAATAAAATTAAGACTGTGAAAAAGATATTCATTAGAAGAAACAAAAACTTTCTGCAGTAACAACTAGATATAAACTTTTAAAATTTTCTAAATCGGCAATGACTAAATTATTTTGAATACTTAAATATATAGGATAAATTGTAATCAATATAAAAGAATGGGGGAGTCAAAGGGAAGTAAACATCAGAATGATACATTTTAGGAGATGTTTCCTTTTCTGAGGGTTAAATCCTCTAATTAAAATAAATTTAAGTACAAGATATAGTATATTAAAAAAGACTAGAGAAATACAGTATTTTTAAGATTAGTTTTAAGAATACACATCTGATATTCATTAGTAACTGGCAAATTTAGGAAATTTTTACATGTTTTTTGCTGCATAATATTTTATGGTATGAATTTTTATTATATTCTCAAAACCGGTAAATCATTTATTTTTTTTTAAGCAAAGCAAATATAAATAATGATTTCCTTGAACATTCTAATAAGTAAGGATGACTGCATAAGAAATCAGAGAAGCATTTTGACATTTTCATAAAAAGGAACTGTAAATTTATTAAATTAAATCATGTTCATGAAAAAAGAAGCTACTCTGAGCCCTCATGTTATGGCATGTGTCAATCATTTTAAAATATACCAAAGACAGGTCAAATTATTAGCACCGAGAGGTAAAGATTGTACAACACATGGGCTTTATAACACATTGACACTTGTGGTGGAAGATGGAGTGTTTTAATAGAACAAATACAAGAACTTTCTCTCATTAACAGTAACAAATATATAATATTAATACAAGGTGTTAACAGTAGGGTGGGTTACGGGAAAATACACAGAATGTAAGAGATGGACTATAGTTAATAGGAATATTTTGGTGATGCTCTTTCATAGTTTGTAACAAACGTTTCACAATGCAAGGTGTTGGTGGAGGGGTGATATATGGAACCCCTGTATGATGTTATGCATGTTTGCTTTGTAAGTTCACAACATTTACTATGTACTTATTGTTTATGCATGTTCCCGTATGAATGATATACTTCAATAATTTTTAAATAAAAAATTAAGTCAAAATATGACCAAAGTAATGATTAATTTTCATATGGTTTGAGATTTCCTTTTTTCCCTTCTAAGTCAGTTATATCAATGGATCTCTCCTCTTGTCAGGAATAAGCAATAGAGAGACACTAAGTCAAGTCAGATATACATGTGTTGGAGTGGATCCTGGCCTTTGTTGCTTGCTAATGACAAAACTTTGATGCAATTACTGAAATTCTCTAAGCCTCAGCTTCCTCAACTTAAAAACATGAAACATAATGATACAAAAATTATGAGGTGGTTGTGATGATTCAAATGATATAGTTCATGAATATAATTATACACAGTACCTGGAATAATGAATGACATCTTAAAGTAATTTTAACCTCATTCTTTCACTACTGAGCAGATTAGTATACGGCACATGTTAAAAAGTGAAGATAGAAAAATACAAGTTAAATTCTTAGAAGAAAATAATCTTAGAAGCATTTCAAACATTAGCCAATATTATAAAAAGTCCATAATTCTTGCTGGTTCAAACTGTGATTCACTAAGCTACTTACCTTTTCACCAACACCCCCAACTGAACCAATGGACCCTGAAGGTCCTTGTGGGCCCTGCAGTACAGAAAAAGTAATAATAGTTATCTTTTTATTCCTGTAACAAAATAAAAGTTCATTAGATACATATTTGCTTTTTTTTAAGACATAGAGAAATATATGCAAGAATATTCTGAGTCATTTGAAGTCTGGGACAAACTACGCTCTTTGTTGAATTCCCAAATTTACTGAGTAGCAAATAATTGAAGTTATTACAGTGATTTAAAAATTCACCAGTATTTTGAAGATAAAATAAGAGACTTTCCAGCTCCAGTCATGCCAGTTGACACCTGGGACATAATTTCAATCTTTCTGCCCATGTACTTGTCATAATTTTATAGAGTGTGCAGTGGATTAAAAATATGACTCAAGAATTATACCATTTATGCCATATCACAGCCTTTCCATTATTTAAGAGAAATTGAAACCTAAATGTTCTTTTAGATCAGTAACTGGTGTGTTTTACCCAGTTTGGGTCTTCCAGAATTGCAAGAAGGCTTAACAGAAGAGCAACAAAGAAGGGCCAGAAGAATGAGATTTTAGTCTTCTTTATCGTGAAAAGGTGAAGTCAGAAAGAGGGATATGCTCAAAGCCATTCATTCAGGTTTACAGTTAGAAATATGGCATTGCATTTTGAAATCCTATAATGGAACGAGGAGACAATTTTCAAGCTTAGTAGAAGCAACGGAAAGGAAACATTTTATAAAATAAGAGGTACATTTATCATTCATGTCATGCTGTAATATATTTTATAGACTGAAAACATAAAATATAAAGCTTTTACATAAAAGCCACTGATGGCAGATGAATAAACAAAGGATTTTGGAGTACAGATGGAGGCCAACTACAGACCTTCTCTTCCTGCCATTGACAGTTAGAGAGCTTACATTTGAACAATTCAGCAACTATTTATTGGATAGCTGTTATACACAAACATATTGATCTGAAAATGCAGTTTACTATATAATACAGCTAAAATTTCTCACTAATCAATAAATATGTATTTGTTGGCTTGTTCCTACAAAGCCAGTTTCTTTCCCCGTAAGTGAAAGGGGAGTGTGCAGATGATCCTTGACCTGGTTTCCATCTACCTCTAACACGGGACAACAGAGTAATTATTATCTTCATTGTAACTCAGACAGCTTCTACCCTTAAGCAACACAGACACCTACACAGCTTCAAAATAGTTAAACATATTTCCCAATTCTTACATCAGCTCCATTGGGACCTTGAGGGCCTCTTGGGCCTGGAGGACCAGGTGGACCCTGTAGGAGACAAATAATAATTTTTATGAAGACCAAACTCAATGAATTTCTAACATTTTCATTTTGTGATGAAGAAAATTTTAAAAAAGCATAACCTGAAAAATCATAGTGAGTGAAGCCTATCAAAGTTACATGCCATTCTTTCAGGAAAAAAACATTGTTTAACCACTGACCCTTTAAACATAGCTATGGGGAACTTCAGGACTGCAAGAGAAACAATTTGATTAGAAAAAGTGTCATAAAGGTCTATGGCTACTCTCTGGTACACTGTACTCATAACACAACCAGAAATACATGCTAGAATAGGAGGGAAACTTAAAATTGGAACAAGAAATGAATAGATTTAGAACTCAACTCAAAATGTTTTTTGTTTTTTGATTACTTGTATATTTGGTTTAATAGCAACTGTCATGTTCTTTGTATTAGAATCACAAATAATAACTAGTTGTCCTCCTAAAACAAATTTTCTCTCTCCTGGTTGTGCATTAAAATCACCAGTGGGCACATTTTATAAATTACTGGTGGTCACAGGCTACCCTCTATGTTCCTAATAATTTAGTATATAGTGAATTCCAGGGCATTAGTACTCTTTTTAAAGGTCACAGTTTATTTTTTTTTTTTGCCATGGTTGAAAAGTGTCTCTACTATTAGCTATTACCATAAGGTCGAAGAGAATGTATCAATGCTTCAGATAACAACCACAATCATATCTAGAAAAGTATGTGCCATTTATCTGATGCTGCTTGGAAGTATGAATCAATTATTTGAATCAGCAATGTTTATTATGCATACCTTGCATTTAAGTTTTACTCTGATGATATGAATGTTTAAACAAATTTAATAGATCTGTACTTGGTACTTGAGAATAAAATCTAACGTGAACACGTAAAAATATCAAAATATATATTCTGAAGGAAGCAAAAATTGGGCATAATGTTTACTGAAGGGAAGGAGCAAGTAGGAAATATACTAACTACATTTCAGTATTGATTTCAATTACCTTGGCTAATTAATTCCTTATCTAAGGCAGTGCTTAATAAACAAATATAAATATTTCAAATTTTTGGTTGAGGAATTGGCCCTATCCTTAGAGCAGAAAATCAGAATTAATAAATACAAATAATTATAAGTCACAGTATTCTGATTAAGACATAATTCCTAATTAAATTAAAAATATGTTTAAAATATTACAATTAAGAATTTAATACTGTGTTTAAATTTGTTCATTATTAAATCCTGGATGAATATTATGCATTCATTACCTATTCCACATTAAAGCCTGAAGATTATATCCAAGAAATAACTAATGCATACAAATTTATTATATACATTTCAATAATATGAACAAATAGAAATGAATAATATATAATAATATGCAGGCTAGTGAATACTGCTTTACATGCATGCACGTAAGTCCAAAGTGTGAAAGAAAAGATAGATATTCAAGATGAGACTTCAGTGGTTACAGATGGCAACTGGGCAGTGGGGGAAGGAAGTGTCAACCTGGGAAGTATCGTAGCTGTAGGACTACTCTGTGCATACTAATAAACCTGAAGAAAAATAATAATAATGTGGTTGTACACAGTATCTATCAAACACTAAAAAATAAAAACTTACCATGGGACCAACATCCCCATTTTCACCTTTTTCACCAGGTGGACCTGGCAGACCCTAAGGAAATATAATAGAAAAACAATAGAAGTCACTCAGCTATTTAAAAACATACTTTTAGGCGGCGGACTTGGCCCAGTGGTTAGGGCGTCTGTCTACCATATGGGAGGTCCGCGGTTCAAACCCCAGGCCTCCTGGACCCGTGTGGAGCTGGCCCATGCACAGTGCTGATGCGCAAAGAGTGCCCTGCCACGCAGTGGTGTACCCCATGTAGGGGAGCCCCACTTGCAAGGAGTGCACCCCTTAAGGAGAGCCACCCAGTGCAAAAGAAAGTGCAGTCTGCCCAGGAATGGTGCTGCACACATGGAGAGCTGACACAACGACACAACAAGATGATGCTACAAAAAGAAACACAAATTCCCGTGCCACTGACAACAAAAGAAGTGGACAAAGAAGACTCAGCAAATAGACACAGAGAACAGACAACTGGGGTGGGGGGAGGAAGGGGAGAGAAATAAACAAATAAATAAAAATGATTTTTAAAAAAAGAGTAATAACCTTAAAATACTCTATAAAAAATAAAAACATACTTTGTCATTTCTAATATAATACCAATAATTAAATATACAGTTAGATATGTAAATTAAGATTCAGAAAACAACATTTGTAAAATACACTAACAACATTGCCTACATATGATAAAAACCTTATACCTAAATTTACAAGTAAAAATTGTGCTATGTATAATATTAGGCTGTTGGATTTTTAGGTAAAATAAGTAAATACATATTTGTTCTGGGAATTTATGAACATCATAGTATTATATATTTTATGACCAGTATATAGGACTGACATGGTAAGATTTTGTTAAAAATCTTGTCTTAAATTGTTTTAGACCAACCTGTCCAGGTGAGCTTTTTTGTTTTGTTTTGTATTATAATTAGCTACTCCATTTATCAATACTCTCAAAAACAAATATTTCAAAACCTTAGGAGGGTCATACATATCTTCTGAACTTTGGATCCAGTAATTCCACTTATGAATCTTAAAAATTAAAAAAGCTATGTAACCTATCAAATCCTTTTCCATATATCTAGTCACACCACAATGGGCATGGAGGGGTTCCACGTTGCAGCATAATGTCAGAACCGGCTGTGCTGAAATTTCACCTGATTAAGTCTTTGTGGGGAAATTACTACCTCTTGTTCACTTATTTGAGTTCTCAAATTAGTTTCCCCATGGTTTATATTTCTTCCTTTGTATCACAGTACACTGCACAAGCTTGAATTGTAGATTTAATAAATAATATTATAACACATATTTATATGCTTATAATTATGAGTACTTTGCCAAAGTGGTCTTTTAGTTGTCAATTTTGTATCTGTCTCAAATAGCAGAAGTCAAGGCAAAACCTAAGATCTCAATAAAATGTTCGTTGAATGAACCCTAAAATATAAGACAACAGACAAAGCTGCATACAGCAAAATATGCAACAATAGTTTATTTTTATTGCAACAATATTTATAATAGTGAAAACTATCAATGATTCTAAATGTTTAATCATAGAAAAACTAGCTAAATTAATTTTGTTTTGTTTAAATGACAAGGAAATCTCATGGAGTTATTAATGTGTTATTTACTAATATGTAAATGTGGACAGTGCTTATGATAAGTAATAAAATCCAAATACAAATGAATATGAATGGTATGAATGTAACTTTAAAATATATATGTAATCTGCATCATAATTATTAGACAGATAATAAAAAAGGAAATAGTTTTTAAATCCGGTAACATTATGGGCTGTTTTAATTTTTTAATAACCATTAATGTTAATCATATACATCTTATATACTCTACACATATTTTATCATTAATTTTGTCCAATAGTATTTCAGATACAATTTATTTAGGAAATAAAAATGCAAATAATACAAAACCTCTATAGTTCTGCTGGTACTTTAGTAAAATTATTGATTTCCTGTCACTACACTGTAGCAGCTGCAAATTATTTACTATGACCAGAGCAAGTACATTTTAGTTATTATCTGCTAATCATACACATGTAAAACAGCTACAACATGTTTCATGAAATAATATGTACCTTTTTGCACAAATGATATTCTTTTATATTTTAATTTTATTTTAGCTTATCCTGTTCTACTTCATTTTTTAAAACAAAATTGCTTTTATGACCTTTCAGTTTTGAAAGACAGTGATGTACTACGTATTTGTAAAATTTTCCTTTTTATTGGATATGGCATTAAGTCATCTTGATGATGAAATCCTAAGGGAAACTATATATCAAGATTTTTTTTTTCTCCCAAACATCAGTTAGATGTCTGGGAACTTTGCTTCCCAAACAGTTACCATCATGATGGTAGTTTCTAGAATTACAAGAGGCGTTCCTGGGAGGAAATAACCAGCCAGTATTCTCTCAGGTTTTAGTCTCCCTAAATACACTGGGAGATGGCTAAAATTTTAGATTCCAAGATCCTCAGCCTCAGAGATTTTAATTCATTGATGGCGCACATGTATTTAAATTCTTAAACATTCAAAGACATTTTGACACAGATGAAATAAAGATTTTACTTTAAGACCATTTCCATAAGGAGAATGTATTGCAAATAAACATAATTAAGTTCTTGTCAACATCATATAAATTAGTAATCACATTTTTTATCCTTTATCCAGATTTCCATCTTTTTTTAATATAGAGTGAGTACATCTGATTTTGGATCCCTAAACTGATTGTTACATCTAAATTAGATTACAGTTTTCTTTTACTTGGTTTACATGACCAGTTCTACCTGGCTGCTTTATATTTTCCTTTTTTTGTTTATGATTATTACTAATAGTCATAGAAAAAACTGAAATATTTATTTCTTTTTTGATGAACTTTGATTATAGTTTGAGTTGATTAAGACAGAATGTTCTCATTATTATAATTCATAGGGACATAATGAGTCAAATTTTCTTGTTAAGCATGCTTGAAACACACTCCAGTGTTAATCAGTTTTCATATACCCTAAATTCTCTTGAGGAGTAATTTATACATGGAGAGATTCTAAGGTTTGTCAGTTTAAAATCATTTGCCACTTAAGTAGTATATCAAAAATATGAATTTAGCCCAAGAAGTCTCATCAGATACCACTCCTGCATAAGGACATGAAGGGTAAATATTGAGTCAAAAAATCAAGTTATTTAACCCGAATATTAGTTTATTATTATTTATATATATTGTAATTGCTAACATCTATCTGCCATGAAAACTGAATTAAAGGTTGTAAACGCAATTGTTAACATGGTAATTACATTAGCATCTTTTCAGATTCCTGATTTGAAGAGGTAGCTGTGGGAAAATATAATCAATTTTTTTAAATGAACTGATTTCTTGAGTCATCCTCATCAAAGAGAACATTTCTTACTTTGTGGAAATGAAGATAATTTCTAATTGAATATTTTATAAATATAACCTACAAGTCACCTTCTTTAATCATGAGAATTAAGTCCAAAATTACTGCAACCATATAGAATTCAGAGCAATCAGTTAAATGGAAATACAGGAAACAAATAGTAATACAGTAATATATCCATTAGCCATCTATTTTTGGAGGGAGGGGACTTCTATTTAATTAATACTTCAGAAGTTGTGGGTTTAAAGAACAGTCATGCATAAAATACAGTCTCCTATACCACTCTGTTATTAATACATTGCGTTAGTGAGGTAATTTTTTACAATCGATGAAAGCATATTTTATAATAGTGCTATTAACTACCATCCATGATTTAACACTGTTTATGTTGTGCCTTACCATGGATGTTTTTCTATTGCCATGGTTATAACCTAATAGTTACCCCTTTAAACATATTCAGAGATACATTTCAATGCTATCAATTATGTTCACAACTTTGTGCTATCAACATTACCTTCCATAACCTAAAGGTTTCCTTTGTCCCAAATAAACACTCTGTATATTCTATTAACTTAATTTTTCCCTACCTCTATCACATCCTCTAGTAACCTACATTCTAGATTCTGACTCTCAGAGATTGCTTATTCTAATTATTTTCATCTGAGGGAAATCATACAATACGTGTCTTTTTGTCTCTGGCTTATTTCACTCATGGTATCTTCACGGTTTATCCACATTCTTGCAATGAATAATATTCCACTGTGTGTAAATATCATTTTTTAAAAATCCACTTATCTGTTGATGGGCAAGGACTGCTTTTCTTTTTTGTGACTAATGCTGTTATGAACAATGGTGTGTAAATACTTCTTCAATCCTCTGCTTTCAGCTCTTTGGGGTATGTACCAAGGAGTGGGATTGTAGGGTCATACAGTAATTGTGTAATTAACTCTCTGAGGAAATGCCAAACTGTCTTCCAGAGAGACTGCACCATTTCACATTCTCACCAGCAATTAGTGAGTGTTCCTGTTTTTTCTACTTCTGCCCCAATACTTGTAATTTTCAATTTTTTAATAGTGCCATTCTAGTAGCATGAAATGGTGATTTTGATTTGCAGTTCCCTAACGGCTAATGATACTGGGCATCATTTTGTGTGCTTTTTGGCATTTGTTATTCTTCTTTAGAGAAATGTCTAAGTCTTTTGCCCAATATTTAATTGGATTGTCTTTTTTGTTGAGGAGTTGGAGGATTTCTTTAGATATTCTGGATATCAAACCCTTCTCATAAATATGGTTTACATATATTTCCTCCCACCATGTAAGCTGTCATTTTACTTCCATGATAAAGTACTTCGAGGTGCAAAAGTTTTTAATTTTGATAAGGTTCCATTCATCTATTATTTTTTTGTGTTGCTTGTGCTGGAGGTGTAAAATAAAAGAAACCATTGCCTAACACAAGGTCCTAGAGATGCTTGCCTACATTTTCTTCAAAGAGTATGATAGTTCTCTCTTGTATATTAAGGTCCTTGATCAACTTTGAATTAATTTTTAATATGGTGTAGGAATCTACCTTAATACTTTTGCAAATGAAGATCCAATTTTCCTAGCAAAATTTCTTGCAGAGTCTATTCTTTTCCAACAGAGTGGTCTTTGCATCCTTGTTAAAAGTCAGTTGGCCAAAAATGTGAGAGTTGATATATGAGCTCTCAATTCAGTTGCATTGGTCTATATGTCTGTGTTTGTGCCAGGGTGATGGAGTTGTTTTGTTTTTGTTTTGTTTTTCTTTTGTTTTAGGACATACTGCAACTCAAACCTGGGACATGTATATGTGAAACAGGTGCTCAACCACTTGAGCTACATCCGATCCCCAAAGTTTTGATTTTTATGGCTTTCTAATACATTTTAAGATCAGGAAGTATCCATCTTCCAACTTCATTCTTAGTTTTCAAGATGACTGACTACTTGGGGCCCCTAACTGTTTCATTTAAATTTGATGAAAGATTTTTCTATTTCTGCAAAGTTTTTTGGGATTTTGATTGGGATTGCATTGAATCAGTAAATCATTTTGGGTACAACTGAAATCTTAACAATATTTAGTCTTCCAATCCATGAGCACAGATTGTCCTTCCATTTATTTAGGTCCTCTTTGATTCCTTTTAGCAATATTCTGTAGTTTTCTGTGTATAAATCCTTTGTATAATTAGTTAGATTTATTCCTGGCTATTTGATTATTTTAGTTGCTATTGTAAAAGTTTTTTTTATTTAATTTTCTGATTGTTCATTATTAACTTATAGAAACACTACTGATTTTAAGCATTGATATTGCATTCTGCCACTTTGCTGAATTCATTTACTCAGGAGCTTTGTTGTAGATTTTTCAGTATTTTCTGTGTATAGGATTAAGTCATCTGCAAATAGAAAAAGTTTTACTTCTTCCTTCCAATATTTTATTTTATTTTTCTTCCTAAAATGCTCTGGCTAGAACTTCCATACAATGTTAAATAACAATGTTAACAGTGGGCATTCTTGTCTTATTCCTGATCAGGGAGGGAAAACTTTCTGTCTTTCACCATTAAGAATGATGTTAGCAGTAGGCTTTTCATATATGTCCTGAATGATGTTGAGAAGTTCCTTCAGTGCCTAGTTTTCAAATTGTTTATATCAAGAAAGAGTGCTGAATTTTGTCAAATGCCTTTTCTGTGTAAATTGAGAAAATCATATTTTTTCCTGTTTTCCTTCATTCTGTTAATGTGGTGTATTGCATTAACTGAATTTCTTACGTTGAATGACACTTGCATCCCTGGGATAATTCATCATTGTGTATGATTCTTTGAATGTGCTATTGAATTCAGTTTGATAGTATTTTGGTGAAGATTTTTGAAGCTCTATTCATAAGAGATAATGAGCTGTAATTTCCTTTTCTTATGATATCTTTATTTGACTGTAGTATGAGGGTGATATTGGCCTCTTAGAATGAATTAGGGAGTATTCACTCCTCTTCAATTTTGTGGAAGAATTTTGAGCAGGATTGGTATTGATTCTTCTTGGAATGCTTGGTAAAATTCTCCTATGAAGCCATCTAGTCCAGGGCTTTCTTTGTTGGGAGGTTTGTTTTTGATTACTGATTTAATCTCTTTATTAGCTATCAGTTTATTGAAATTTATTTCTTTTTGAGTCAGTGCAGGTCATTTATGCATTTCTAGGAATGTGTGCATTTCACCTAGGTTATTTAATTTATTGGCATATAGTTGTTCATGGTTTCCTCTTATATTCTTTTTTTAAAAAATGGAAATGTTTTATTTTTAAAGAAGTTTTAGATTACATAAATATTACATTAAAAAAATGGGATTCCTTACCTTTGAACACTGTATGTAAAAACCATAGGTTTATTATTACTTTTTAGATTATTTGCATTTTCTCATCTGTAGAAATACATATAAAAAAAATAGAATACAATAGTACTTGAATTTATAATTTCCCAAATGGTTACCTTTACCAGAAGTCTTTTTTCTTTATGCCACTTTGAACCACTGTCTAATGTTCTCTCCTTTCAACGTAAAGAGTTCCCTTAAGCATTGCTTGTAGGACAGCAGTTCTAGTACTCATGAATTCCCTCAGCTTTGGTTAATTAGGGAATGTCTTAATCTCACCCTCATTTTTGAAAGAAAGTATCACCAGATAGAAAAATTCTTGGTTGGCATTTTTTCCCCCCAGCAATTTATTTCAACCCATTGCCTTCTTGCCTCAGTAATTTCTGTGGATAAATTCACACTCAATATAACTGGGAATTCCTTGTGCATAACATGCTTCTTTTCTCTTGCAGTTTCATAACTCTCTTTGTCCTTTTCATGTGACAGTTTGATCAGTATATGATAGGGCACTTTTTTTTTCCTTCAAGTTTATCTTGTTTGTTTGCTATGGTCTTCTCAGATGTTCATGTTCATGTCTTTTGCCAAGTTTGGGAAGTTTTCCTTCATTATTTATTTGACTATTCATTGTTCCACTTGCTCTCTTTCTTATTCTTTTGGGACCTCCATAACACATATATTGGTACATCTGATGGTTTCCCAGAATTGTCTTCAGATATTTTTGCTTTCTTAATTCTTTTTTCTTTCTGTTCCTCAGCCTGACACATTTCAATTTCCTTGTCTTTGAGTTCACTAATTCTTTCCTCTGCCAAGTCAAATCTGCTCTTGAATCCTCCAGAGAATGTTTAATTTCAGTTATTGTGGTCTATAACTCCAAAAGTTTGTTTGGTAACATTTAAAAACTTTTATCTCTTTATTGAGATTCACATACTTTGCTTTCATTGCTTTTCTAATAACCTTTGTTTCTTTCTCTGTTTTGTTCTCCTTGAGCATACTGAATTAAAGCCTTTGGTATGTCACAGTCTGGTCTTTTCCCTGTTGCTTTCTGTATTTCTACCATCTTGGATGGGCCATCATTTCCTATTTCTTTGTTTGTCTTGTAATCTTCTGTTGCACATTGTACATTTTATATTTTAAAATCTTAACTCTGGGGTTTAGTCCCTGAGATGTTTGCTTCCTGAGTTTGTAACCAGCAGCTGATAAAACATATTCTCTTGAGGGCCAGCACTCCTATCATGAAAGTCCACATGAGATGGATATTGCAGTTGGACTTAAATCAGGTAGGCCTTTTCCCCAGGCCATCTGCCTCAATTGCTTCCTACAGTGCTTTCATTTTCTCATGCAGCTTTTGCCTGGACGGCAAATTCTGGAAGGGGATCTTATTGGAGAGGAGTCTCCCAAACCAGTCTTTCCCAGCCTGAACAAAGCCAAGGATCCACAAAGGGACTGCTAGCCAGTTCCAAATTATCCTGGAGAGGGAAAGGGAGAGCTGAGAAGGGCACAAGGATCTTCTTCCACATACTCCAATGCTGTACTTTCCTAACATGCCCAGCAAATACAGCCCTTCAAATATCCTCCACAGCTCTGACAAAGCGCCTGAAATTAAGTCTCCTTACTGCTTTTGTCGGGGGCAGGTTGGAACAATGGCCAAGCTCAGAGCTGGGCCACCATTGATCTGAAATACCTAATCAAAAGCAGTGCTCAGTGATCATTGTTTGCTTTCCTGCCCCAGAAACTCCAAGATCTCAGGAAAGTGGACTTTTATCCCCTTCCCTGATATCAGAGAGCTATGTCAAGGGACAGATCCCACTGCTAACTGCTGCACCTGGGGGATGGGCTCTGGTAACCACTGCTGGGATAGAGCAATTTACTGGTAGTTAACCATAATTTAACACCCCTTTCTTCCTGATCTTCCCTGGATGCTATACAGTGTTTTTCTGGATGCCTGAGTTTTGAAGTAGTTGATTCAGATATTTCCTGGCTGTTTAATAGTTGTTCTGGTGATGTGGGCTATGGGTGGGAGACTCTTTGTCTCTTCAGAGATAACCTAAACTATCTGTGACTTGTGGGTGTGGGATGATGAAAGGTTGCAGTCCTGCCCTTGGTGAGCAGGAAAGAGTTTAACAATGCAAGGTCTATAAACTTTAAGTATTCAGGGGAAATGCAAACCAAATATGCTAAAAGCTTATTGAATGCCTGAGGTCCATGTTAAAAGCTTACCCAAGATGTGGAAATATATGCTAATTCAAGCCTATTGAGAACTGAAACAAAAGGACCATTTGGCCTCTCCTCTCTGTATAAAAGGGACTGAAAAATCTTGTTTGGGGCTCGGGATTGAAACAGAAAGTTCCCGAGTTCGGCCGGCCGTCAATAAACCATTTTTCCTTCTCAAAATCATTCCTGAGTCCTGACCTCTCTATACTCAAATAATTGAACTTCTCTCAAACTCTACAACATTTTTTGGCAACCACGGAGGGATAACAAACGAAGGCCAGAGACGGTGGCACTTTGCTGCCCCTTCCAAATCCCCGAGGAAGCCGGGAGGACTCGGGTGAACCCCAAATCTGGGTGCCCCTGGATTAAATTTAATCCAGAAAAGATGTGGGCTCCACCAGAATCTTCCTGACAAAAATTGAGGGCAAGGGAAGGTCTGAAGAGAAAGATTCTGGGAACGAAAAGAACTCCGAACATAGAAGAAGGTAAGACTCCCCGGGTGAGCACAGTCTGGAAGGCCCTAGCTTTAACTGCTAGGAAGGGGAGGCTGATCATCTCCCGAGAGAACCCTAGTAGCCCCAGAGAGATGGGGGGAAGCCGTTCTCTCTAGGCTTGGGAAAAGGAGAAAAATCGGGGAAAAGCCCTGGTGTTTTGGGTTTGTCTAACTGCATGTTAGAATCTGGTACTGGTCTTATATCCATAAAGGAGTGGAGTCTTGATTTAAAAGGAAGGCTGTTTATAGGTTCGAGTCCTAATATCCTGGAAATTGGTCTAGATTAAAAACAAAACAAAACAAAACTTGTTTACAGGAAAATGAATTGGCTTTTCTGGTGGAGCTTGGTCTGGGTGTAAAGTTTAAACAGTGGAAAAAGTCTAGCTGAAATCTTTTGTTATGGTGCTAAATTGTGAATGAATTCGCTTTATACCAAATGTTAAGTGTTCTGAGGTTTGTGATGGCTGTGGGGGCAGCCATGGTGAAAATATATATATAAACTTGTGGATCAGATTAGTGACCGTTGTGCTTCTGTCTGTGTCAGCTCAATGCTAGGGTTGGAGTTGTGTCCTTATGTAAAGTAGAATTACAGCTGAGCTGGAGCCCTCCCTTGCCATTGGCAAGGGGGTGAAATGATTATGGGGCAAAACTGAGGAGTCTGGATGTTTGCGGAGTCTAGATGTTTGTGCATGCTCTGCTGTCTTGTCTCTGGTCTGGCCCTTTGCTGGCGCTTGGAGGCCATCTGTGTCCATGCCATGCACCCAAGTTTGTTGGGGATGTCCCAGTCAGGGTGGCTGGGTCCCTGGGAGAGTTGCCAAATTTGAGTAGGTTCTGTCTGCCCATTTTGGCTGAAAGCTGGAAAGGGGGGAGCGGCTTGCCCCTTTCCAGTGAGTCCACACCTTCTATTCATAAGCCGCATTCCTGTTTGATTGTTGTGCACCCGACTGCCTGGAAGGGGGGGAGGGGAAGTGAAGGGGGTGAAAAGCAGAATCAGAATAAATGCAGTAAAGTTTCCTCCATAGGGTGTCAAAGCCAAAATACGTTTGCATTCTGCCCAGGTTCTTAGAAGGTACTGTAGTAACTTTAAGTAAGATAATGTGTTCTGTGAAGGTAAAATTTGTCTTAAAGGTATAAATAATTATAAAAGTTTTACAAAGCATTGTTTAAATTAAGGTATTTAAAAGGCTAATTGCAGAAAGTCATTATTAAACAAAAACTGAATTGATAATAATAATAATAAAAGGTAATTTTATAACAATTTATTTGGCAGCCAGCCTTCCCTACCAACTTGCTTCCAAAGAAACTGTTTCTGGTATTACATGCTTCTAAGTATTTAAAGTGAATAAAAGTTCATTATTTTAAAGAGCTTGTTTAGTATTAATGGCAATTATATGTTGTAAGAAGTTTGCCTGGTAACTTAGTATGTGGGATATATGGAATGTGTTTTTATTGTGAAGGAAACAGAAGATGATTTTGTCCTAAGATAAAATGATTGATTATTGGAAAGAGTAGAGTGTGGGACAAAACCTGAATGAATACTGAAAGTGTAGAAGGTTTGTGGAAGGAAAATTTTATGATTAAAATTGAGTAAGATCACTATACAAAGAAAATCTGTTTTATCAAAATAGCTTCTTGTACTTTAACCTCATCATTTCCTCAGTGTTTCAAAAAGAAGGGGTCTTCTCTTTTAAAGAACATTATATTCTAGAGATCAAATTCTGAAAAGTAGCTTTTTATTTCAAACTAACTGCAAGAGATTTATTCTTATACCTTAAAAGAAAAACTAAAGTAATAGTTAAGTTCATTTAATATGTTATAAGTCAAATAAAAGGTGTTTAAAGGTGTAACAAAATTAACAGTTTTTAAAAAAAAATTAATAAAAACTGTAACTAAGTTAAAATTATTTATAAATGCATTTATATTATAAAACAGTGGAAAGATAATAACTGAAATTATAGCTGGGGGAAGTTAGCCTGAAATTATTATTTAAGTGTAAACTCTAAACTTAACCTTTCCTTAGTTTATGGCTACTTCAAGCCTAACCTCACCCCTTGCCTTTGCCTATGGTTATTTCATAATAGCTTCTGTCCCTACAGGCCAGAGAAGAGCTGGGACATCACTGTCTACTGTCCTGGTATTAGTAACCCTTTCTCTCATGAATTCAAGTTTAAACTAAGTAAATTGCTGCCTGATGGAATAAGGTTAAATGACCACTGGAGTTTTATTATCTCCAAAATCAAAAGGGGGGTGGAGGGGGAGAAGCCTCCTGCCTTGACGGTCAGTGTTCCTAAGACTGGCAATTCATGACAGAAACCAGTTTGTCTACCTGAGGCTTCAAATAGCCTCAGTAAATATATATAAAATTAATCTTGTTGCTTATCCAAAATTCTGCTAAATTCAAAGTAAAATATAAAGTTCTGAAACAAAAAAATAGTGCTAAAACATTGAGAACATTTTGGTTACAATCCATTAAGAAAGAAAATTCTTGTGTAAAACTGCATAGTCATAGTATAAAACTGCACAGTCATAGTGCAAATTAAGAAGAGTTTCAGGAGTCTTTGAAATGTTTTGCAGTCACACTTGTTTTTGTAAGAATTAGAAGTTTAAAGTAACTAAAGTTATGTTGTTGTGTCAAACTATTCATGTCTGCCTATTTGCTCAAATTGTTGAGGTTAAATATGCAGTTATAAGTAATATATATTTCAGGACCCCAAATTAACCTAAACAGTATATAAAATAATGCAAATTATATATAATATCAATGAGTTTTGTTTCTGTGTCTAACTCTTTGTGTCTGCCCATTTACTCAGTGTATGTCCTCATACATCAGGATAATATCAAATTAATGAATGAAAATTCTTAAAAGAGCTCTATTCAAATTGTTAATTAAATATGCAGTTATATATGTAAATAAATATTCTTAAAGCCCAAATTAAACTAAGCAGGATGAAAAAGTCATAGAAATCTGATTATAGAAACAATTGGGAAAGGGCCTCCTCTTTGCAAGAGCTTTAAAGGCAAGACTAGGTGTGGCAGATTAAACCTATCTACTAGGCTAGGGAATTAAGAATCAGTTTGCCAGGTAATTTCCCAGTTTAAACCTTTTGTCAGCCATAAAATGTAAAAAAACAAAGATTAGGTTAATTTTCACATAAGAAAAAAAAAATGTTGATGTAACCTGGTGGCCTGCTGCCTCAGTCTCCCACTCCCAGGTTGGACAGCAGTGGAGGAGACCAGTTTAGGCCAGTCCTATGGGCAGTGGAAGGATTCCCAAGAAGGAGCTAAGTTGGTGCCATTTCGGCACTAAATTCTATTCCTTATTTGACAAAGGGGAGCAGGTGAAAACTAAAATGGTTGGAATGTGATAGAGGAAGCAGCTAAATTACAAACTTTTGTGTGGGAAAGTTAGATCTCAGATAAGCTGTAATTCTGAAGTATCCAATCTATGGAAAAACAGAGGAAGAGCTTGCATGCTAGGCTTAGGGGTATAAATTGTGTCATTTTTCTTTGTTCGGGGCACCAGCCATATCTGGCTCTGCGCCCCTTCTTGCAAGATTGAGAATAAATTCTTTTCTTCTCCACAATCTTGTGAGCCTTATTTTCTTCCAGTAGATTTCTTTCCAACAAAATAAAGGTAATTAGTGGCTCTATTAACAAATTTCAGTAAGTAAAGGAAAGTCCATAAAAACTATGGAGAGATCTTTCCTGGGTTATGATTAAACAAATTAAGTAGTTGTGTAATGTGTTTTAAAACCTGGTAGTCAGTATGCTTTTAAATTATTAATTTTCATAACTTAAACAAAGAAAAGAAGTTTTTACCTTCCTGTAAGGGAAAAAGAGAACATTCCTTGCATAAACTATAATGGTTTCAACTTTATTTAACTTGAGAGTAATCTCCCATAGTTAATTTATAAACTAAATTAACATTATGTACGAAATCTTTAGAATAATGAAAATTTTAAGTTCACATTGGTGAAATTAGGCTAAAGGAAAAAGATTATAGATATGCTCTCTTAAATAAATAGAGTAAATTTCTTTGGTAAATGTAATTTAATAAGTTTATTTAAACATGAGGTGTCTAGTCAATGTGGTTATAGTCAATTATAAGGAGATTGTAAAACATCTGCCAAACTGAAAATGTTTAAATAGTTCTAGTTCTAGAAGTCATTGTTAACTAAAACTTAGATTGATATTGGTAGCAGAAATAACTTAATGATAATAAAACCTGTCTGAAGGCCACCGCAAAGTACATATTTAAGTAAATGGTAATAAAAAGTTATATTGATTCTATTGGAAATCTTCTGTTTTCATTTTAACAATGAAAAATAATATTTTTCTTTTACTAAAGTAAAGTACCTACTGTTATCTTCATAGTAAAATTGTGTAAGTAAACAATCATTTGATATATGTGTTGCATTAAGTTGTTTAAAATATATATAAAAACAAGGAATAAACTTTAACATTGTCAAACTCTTGTGCATTCAAACCAGGCCTTGAATACATTACAGGTGGCCTCTCCATGTGAGTTATTGGCTAGGCTGGTCACTGAACCCTCAATTAAAAATATTTGCTATATCAGCCTCTGGTTCTGCTCCTGAAGTCGATGGAAACTATGTTGCAGTTTCCAGCTCCTGCAGTAGCCAATAATGACTCGGTACAGCCAAGTGTACAATGGATATCATCTCCAGACTGGCACTGTTCCATAGTGCCAGAGAGCACTATGCACCAGGCTAGTAGAATACTGGAAAATCTCTCTAAGATCAAGGATGCTGCAACTTGCTCACTGCGTTGAAGAACATGCTAAGTGGAGCCATGATACCAGGATACTGTAAGTGAAACTTAAACACAACTGGCATTATGGCCTGCTCTCATGGAGAGATAACATGTAAAGTATTACAAACCTGAAACTCAAAACTAATAATTGCAACTCTGAATCCTTATGCATTAAGTAATACATTAGTTAATATTAAGTGCTGTACTTTCATCCTGTACTAAATATATGCCTAATAATTATAACGGTATCTTTTCTATTTTGGATCAAGTGCAGAAGTATATTAGACATGTTAAATTCCTGGTAAAATCATTTTCTAAACAGTTAATAAACATGTCTATAGAATAAGGT
The DNA here is from genome assembly GCF_030445035.2 of Dasypus novemcinctus. NCBI lineage: Eukaryota > Metazoa > Chordata > Mammalia > Cingulata > Dasypodidae > Dasypus > Dasypus novemcinctus. The sequence continues at coordinate 21,717,727 of NC_080681.1, read as the reverse complement.
GGCAGTCTCAGCCAGTCTAGTCAACTTCTATATTCTGCTGTACTCTGCTGTGTAGCAAAGGTGAGGCTTGCTTGCTGATGGTGAGTCACCTATTGAACAAGTCAAAATTGCTAGAAATTGTACAAAGAAAACCAAGGTGTAAAAAAACCTTTATTCTGTAGTTCTGATCACTCCCACAGGTGAAAACTAAGAGAATTTCCATTTTAGTGTTCTAATCCTGAGTGAAGCCAGTTGCCCAAGGAGTGCCAGTTCACCAGGAGCATCTGACAGAGCGAATGAGTGCCAATCATTGAACAGCTTGGAATGTGTCTTCAGACAAAGCTAAGTGTCTGTTGCAATTTCTCTCTGAAGATGAATAACTTAAAAAAGAATATATATGCTGTTCCCACCAGCTTTTAAGGAGTGCCATCTTTATAGGCACCCAACCTTGTCTACCTCTGTAATCCAATGTTCTCTTTTAAAAACGGGTATTCCGAATTTTTAATTAAGTTTGTTTCTTTCAGAGTGAACATCTTATTAACCATATGAAAACTTCATCCAACATCGTACAGAATGCCAGATCCTTCTTCCTCCAGTTAAAATAAATTAAGAGTTTTACACCTTATTAGGCAATGACTACAGCCCATGGCCAGCAGGAAGCAGTTACAGAAAAGAGATCGTCTCCCTTCAGCGCCCCTTTTAAATTAAAGGTGTAAAGTCTTCAAGGGTAAAATAAAATTAATAGATGGATCTGGAACCTGACTGGAAATCCACGTGAGAGCCGGTGGCCGCAGGATGACTGCAGGAGGCCCCCACCCCAGGATTCTGCTGTCCAGAATGAAAACTTCCAAACTTTTAAAAACAGTCCTGGATGCTACACTAAAGATTGATAAATAATCAATCAAAACAACAAACAGCCATCCACCTCATAGCTCCAACAATAATTATGCCAAAGCTTAGCAAGTTAAACTTTGGCAAAGGGGGGAAATGATGTGGGCTATGGGTGGGAGACTCTTTGTCTCTTCAGAGATAACTTAAACTATCTGTGACTTGTGGGTGTGGGATGATAAAAGGTTGCAGTCGTGCCCTTGGTGAGCAGGAAAGAGTTTAACAATGCAAGGTCTATAAACTTTAAGTATTCAGGGGAAATGCAAACCAAATATGCTAAAAGCTTATCGAATGCCTGAGGTCCATGCTAAAAGCTTACCTAAGATGTGGAAATATATGCTAATTCAAGCCTATTGAGAACTGAAACAAAAGGACCATTTGGCCTCTCCTCTCTGTATAAAAGGGACTGAAAAATCTTGTTTGGGGCTCGGGATTGAAACAGAAAGTTCCCGAGTCCGGCCGGCCGTCAATAAACCATTTTTCCTTCTCAAAATCATTCCTAAGTCCTGGCCTCTCTATACTCAAATAATTGAACTTCTCTCAAATTCTACAACACTGGTAGAAGGACTAATTCCAGGTGCTTCCTATTCCACCATCTTCCCACCAGCAATGTATTTTTGTTAATGCCTTACGGTTTTCAAATGTGTGTACTCCTCATACATACGTATACATAATAGTCATGATTGCTTATTTACTAATTTCTAACAAGTAAAAGACTAGGCATAATGAATATGATAGCAAATGTTTTGTAATTTGCAAGCATAAAAAGAATTATTTTATTATGACAATAATGTGAAAACAAAAAAATTAGAATATCATGTTCACTGGTAGACATCATTGGGTATTTATAAAAATAATAATTAGAATAAGATATTCTATTCTATTATGCTTATAACATATCCAATTATGTATAGAAAATATGATATATCTATTTTTAAAACATACATGCATGAGTATTTGATATTTTCATAATTATTTTTCTCAGAAATAAACTACCTCTATTTTTGGTATGTTTGCAACTTTTCTCAAAGTATTTCAATAACTACATCTCATTTTTCAAATTTTGCTAAAAATGTTGTACTTTAAAATATTGGTCCTAAACAATTACATAGTAATTTATAGAATTTTAATGAAGTATTATTTACTATTTTCTGAATTAACCAACAATTTTTGTTGGTCTTATATAATCAAACATCTCTGAAAAAGAATGGCATATTAAAATATTATTTATAATTATTACGTTACTGGAGTAATTTCTGATATAATATTGTAATCACTTTAAATCCTGAGTTTCTATATAATTAATCAGGAGAAAATAAAGATAGCTTTTTATTTAGTAAATGGGAATTTAAAAATTCCATGTTTTTTAGTGTTTAATGTCATTTATATTTTCTCTAAATTTGGGGGTAGATTTGGGAGTGAGTGGTAAAGGAGGAAAAATGATTTTTAAAATCACATTATAATTTTAAAACAATAAACTCTTTTTATTGTTGAATCATTTTTTATTTTACCTATTTTTTTTTTTTTTTTTGGCATTTGCTGTTGGCAGTTGTGGTTGGCAGTTCATTATTTCTTGAAATGCTTTTAATCTTTTTGAGCCATCTGAAGTATTCTCTTTTCCTGCTATGACACCTAAAGAAAATTCTTCTGACATCTTACTTTAATCTTCCAGACTTAAATAAGATTTAGTTCATTTTTCAAATTAAATGCAAACGAAAGACCAGGCACCAGGACTGATACATCTTCAGAGAAATACTAATTGCTAAGAAGCAGTTTGTAGTTCAAATTTACATTTAAACAAAGCAGTCATTGTATGAAACTGTACCATAGCTCCGACATAAAATGGAAAAGCTTTGTTATCTATCTCCAGACAGCTAAGTGTGAGAAGTAGGTGGAAAAGACAGGGTAAATAGGGCAAAGCTTCTCACCTGAAGACCTATGGGACCAGGAGGGCCTGGGAAACCTCTTGCGCCCTCATCACCTTTCTGTCCAAACATGCCCTGCTGTCCTCTGGGACCTGACTCTCCATCACCTCCCTAAAGAAAAACAGTAGAAGTTACCACCAATGATAAACATGATATTATGCTACAAACCATTATAGCAACATAGCAATTTCATTTACTCAAAACTGGTCAATTTGAGAATCGCCAAATAAAAAGTTGACAAAATTCCATTATCTGCAAATAATCTGCCATTCTTTGTTCTGCTTACATTTTTTGCTTTTGAGGTGTTTGATTGGTTTTGATTTTACCATGTATACCAAACAAAGTAAAAGCTGTCTAATAAGGGAAATATAATGTTCAGAATTTATTACATATTAAGGTTGTTCTTGACCAGTTATTAACTACTCCAAAGATACAGTGTTTTTGTTTATAAGGATCAGCTTGATTAGCTACATTAGATAATTTAAATTTGATTCAACATTAAGTATATGAACAAAATGAATTGTTACACATAATCGAATGGTTACTGTGACAGTTCCTGAATTTAATCATGGAGCTGTATGGACTTAGATTTGCTGGTAAGAGTGGAATACTTACAGCTATTCCAGGGGCACCAACTGGCCCTTGAAGACCTGGGGGCCCAGGAGGTCCCTGCAGCGAGATAAAAATCAGTAATTTTGAAACAGAAGCCAGAAGATCATCAACTAAATAAAGCAGAACATTTGCCTTATCAAGCTCTATTAAATATCTCCAAAATCCTTCGGAAAAAGATAAGAAGAATTAATCAAAGTCTTTTGTATTATAACCTTAACTATTATTTATTTCACTCCTTGATATTTGAGTTTGCATACTGGCATAATTGAAACCATTATCATCTGTAATATTGTGGATTTTTAAAAATGGATTTCCATACTAACATAAATCAAGTTGGAAATTTCACATTTGAAAAATTTCAAAATAAGCAAGTATCTTTAATGAGATATATATGACTGGAAGGACACATAAAGGTGAGTCATGCACTTCTATGACACAATATGGATTTAAAAGCAATGTTAAAACACTAAACAATAGAATGTTTTTGCAGGTCACTAAGTGAAACTTTTATTTTAACACTGTATGCCAATAAATGTACAGTAAGATGTTGGAGATTCTATACAGCTAGAGTGCAGTGAGATACAAAAATGAAGAATTTTCTTCATATGTGAACCCACACAAACCCAGTGTTAACTATTAAGGATATATACAGAACCTCTTATTTTTAACAATAGATTTTCAAGAAGCAGTATGAGTCCTATATGCATAAATTTTTCTTCATAATTATATTAAATTTTTACATTAGTAAACAGATTAGATTTTATAGTAGACTTAGGCACTTTTTAAAAAATGATTGTATTGTTCTCTATTATAACCTACCTTATGTTAGGAAAAGTGCTTAAAGCAAAAGTTCTGAAAGTGTGATCCGTGGACCACTAGGGGGACCTGAGATCTTTTTCAAAATTTCCACTAGCTCAGAATTCTTTTCATAATAATACATGACATTATTTTTCTTTTTCACCATGTGGAAATTTGCATTAATGATGCAAAAGCGATGGTGGGTAAAACTGATGGCACGTAAGTACCAAGCATACACGTAGTGACAAGTAATTTCATTGTGTTCTTCACCACCATGTATTCTCAGTTAAAATGGTTGTTTCACTTAAGAATGCCCATGATGAATTATTAAAAATGATTGCATTAAATCTTGACCTAGCATATGTGTCTTAGTGTTCATGTGTCAAAATGGAGAACACATACAATGCACTTCTACTGAGCAGTGGAGTACCATGGTTGTCTCAAAAAGGGCACGTGGGCAATTGTTTTGAGTTGTGAACTGAACTAGCCTATTTTTCATGGAATACCAGTTTTACTTGAAAATAGTCTGTCAGGCAAATTGGGATTACTTGGATTTGGATATTGGGGAAAACATATTTTAGAAAATTAACGAAGGAAACCTGAGATTTGACATAAATACTGAGACTGCAATAACAATTGCCAATGAAAAAACTGAAATTTTCAAGCAAAAATTAGAATTTTGGAACGCCTTTAACTACCACTGCGAGTTCCACAGTTTCTCAAATTTAAAGAATAGTCTGATCATACTGACATTATATTAAAAACACTGTCAATTATTTGAAAACCCTACTAGTGAACCAATAATTTCAAAATGACCAGTCATTGAACAAATAATATCCAAATGATCAATGCAATATGTTATGTTTGAGGAAAAGATTTGTTCAAAGTGCAAGACAGACCAATGGAATTTAATGTAATAGTACTAAGAATTGATTCACCTGATGTCAGATTCTTACTGCAACTGACCTTCAAGAAAAACTACCACTTATTAAGTTTTTATGTAGAATCAAAGAATATCCACAATTACGTGAAAAAGTAATAAAAAATGCTTCCCTTTTCAAATTGCATGTCCGAGTGAACCTGGATTTTCTTCACGTGTTTGAAACAAAACAACATGTCACAACAGAGTGAACTGAGAAGTAGATATGAGAATTCAGATTCTTCTAATAAACTAGGCAAAAAAAAAAAGTCACTCCTCTCACTAATGCTATGGGGGAGGGAATATAACTATTTTTTCATTTAAAATGTTATGACTTTTTAATGAGTCAATAAATATTTTAAATTTTTCAATTTTAATTTAGAGTAAAATAACTCAGATACACAAAACCTTTTTGGAGTTTTCACTTAATTTTAGGAGTGTAAAAGGTTTCTGAGGCCAAAAAACGCTTGAGAACTGCTCACTGAAATGATAGTCACACAGTCATATTTATGTATAGCTTTTAAGGAAGAACTACATTTTTTCAAATACAGCTTCTGTCGAGTGCATAAAATATTCTAATTCAATCAACAGCATGTACCTATTTTCAAGAAATTTTTTCACCAACTGAATCTAGAACAGCAATTTACAAAAATAGACTTGACAAATTTATAATGAATACCAACTGCACAAAACTTATGCTGTTAATTTTCTGCTCACAACAATTGGCATAATTTTACAGCATGGATACAGGGCATCTTTCCACTTATTTGCCGAGTATTTGTTCTACTGGGTAAAAAGGAATTCAGTAGTCTATTCTAAGTTAAACATTTCAATAATTTGTATGCTGTTTCTGTTTTGATTCTGGATTTATCTTTTATTGAGAAACTTTCATCTCACAGGACTCTGGCAACCATTCAGTTTGGGATTCAGTCAATTCTAATAAAACCTCCGTCCAAATGTATGCATTAAGGTATATGATAATTCAAAACCAATAAGCTTAGAATGTCAGCTGGATCATAGGACAGAAACAGAGTAGTATATTAAAATAAAATTCCAGAGATGTTGTATAACACGTTTTCTATTCTAGTTGAACTTAAGAAATGGGGAACACATCTCTGTCCTCACCCAATTTATATTCCTATTGCAAAATAAATACATGTACACTGAAAGACTGTAAAAAATGGAAATAAAAACCCAGATTCCAGTAGATGTTCCCAAAAGAGTATATGAACTAATAAGTGTTGAAGTGAAGTAAATGAGAGTACCATTATCTAATGTATTTAATCAAATAAAGAGGGAAGTTTTCAAAAATATAATTTGAAGATGATGTAAACTGTTAGATAATGAAAAAAAAAGTCATAGAAGAATGAGCATGTCATTTGAGAAACAGAAATTATTGTGACACTTTCATGATTCAGTAAGAGAAACACTTCAAAGAATTTATAAAAGAGCAGATTTATCGATTTTTATAGAAGTAGAAAGTAGTAATCATGTTTATCTCGACATATACACACATTCTTCTCATATTCATATGGATAAGGAGACTATCATTATATGAGATTTTAACTTGCTGTAGAGAATTTAAAATGCACGCATTAGAATAATGACAAGCAAATATCATTCTGGTGTCTTCAACCTTATTTAATCACAGATGTAGAAAATGCCACAGAATTTTATAGAATTGTAGAACTGTAAAATCACAGAGGTTTTAATACTATAATATTGATATTATTATCTTTGGATAGGTAAATAAGTAATAGTATGAAAAAGTACCCATGGTAAAGAGTGAAAACATTAAGTGAATAATGTCCTTTCAATAACAACAGGAAACTCACATTTTCTCCCTTGTCACCCTTGCTGCCTTTTTGTCCTGGTTCACCAATTTCACCCTGTAATTGAATGATCTGAGTTAAAGTTTATCTCCAACATGCCATACTTGTCACTGCATTGCCATCATTATAATCGAGTTATTAAACTTTACCTTTAATATGTGTTGTGTTTAATAATACTGCTTAAAATATAAAAGCCTGGGGTCTTCTGCTTCTAACTTTCTAGTATTGAAAGTTTATAGACAAATACAAGTCAACAGAACTTTGAGAATATCACAAGTGGAACTGAGACCAATTTGTTCTCAGTTATCACCTCTATACACTAACAACAAAAGTACATTAATTCATACAGAAATATAAGTACATATTAATCAACATTTGCTTTATTTTTTTATTCGTTTTCCAAATGTTAAAAGGATGCACATTTTCAGAGGACAGGTTCACAAAATTCTGTAGAGTTTTACAATAATATTAGAAAGTATATTGAATTCAAGCACTTAATACAACCACACATCTGGAATCAAGAACTTAGAATCTTTTCTTATACAACAGTAAAAGAGAAGACCATGGTTACCAAATAATTACATAGTTCATTCTCAAGTCTAACTGTGCAATATCCATAATACATGGGTTAAATATATACAAGTAATAGCTTTTCATTTTACATTTATTTCAGAAACCATATATTTTTAAAAAATTATTAGCCAACTTTGTCAGCCATTATTGTTTCTCATTGTCATTGTTCCTTCATTCCCTTTTCCTGTTAACATGCTGCATATTTCCTGGAATAGATTCTAATTACCTGCCTCTAAAATAGAGCTTTTAAACACACGGAAGGGGTACAAAAGTTTGAAAAAGGTCATCTTTGATCTGGTATACTATATTTGATCTGCTATCTAATTTTAAAAAGCATAAATCCAGAATTCTTGAGAAAAATTAAACTTTTTTCATAGGATGTACAAACATGAATAGAAAAACAGAACACCTACCTTGTCCCCATCTTCTCCAGGTGAGCCAGCAGGACCAGCAGGACCTGGAAGGCCCACAGGACCCTGTACACCATCTCTCCCGGCAGGACCCTGGGGACCTTTCTCTCCCTGTATTGAAAATCCAGCAGATTATTAATGTCCTGTAAGAAATCTAAAAATTAGCCATTTGTTACAATTTTTAAGCACAGTCACAATAGCTATATGTTGGTTTCCACTCGACAAGGAAAATGTTAATGTTTCTAAGAAAAAAAATTCAAGTAGTAAATGATGGCACAAAAGGTCCTTGTTGGGGGCATATATGACTCAAGCAGTTGAGCACCCACCTCCCATAAGGGAGGTCCTGGGTTCGGTACCCGGTGTCTCCTAAAAAAGTAAAAACAAACAACTAACAAATGAAAAAACCAACTTAGGGGAACCGATGTGGCTCTGTGATTGAGCGCTGGCTTCCTACATACAAGGTCCTGGGTTCAATCCCCTGCCCCCAGTACCTCAAAGAAAAAAAAGATCCTTGTATTTTCTGGTGACTTAGAATACTATAGTTATTAACATTTTATGAATCATAGTTTGTAGTCCATAAAGACAATTAAGATGCAATTTAGATTTTTTCTATTAAACACATAGTTTTTAAGCCAGAATTATATATTGATAAATTGAATGTTTATGCTTATTATGAAAATCTTACTGAGCCTTTATTCCTCTTTAGAGACTCTATTGAAATACATGTGCATAAAATTTAAGAACATTTAAATATTCTGCACCAGAAAATCATAACATCTATTTGCTCATGTTCAATTGAAAAATATGTTTTATATACTTTATATGTAACTCTTTTTCATTTTAAACAAACATTGCATGGATTTGCCTTGATTTGGGTATTTTAATTAAGTGCTGCTTTATGACTTGTTTAAATTTTTGAAAATGGCAATTTTCCTGTTTTTTTAAGTTTTCTAAATTATGTAATTTCAAAAAACACTTTTCAATTTATATTTCCCATAAAGATTTCCTTCTAGAGTATAAAATTAAAAATTCTTAAAAGACAAGAATACATCAGTTTTGTACAAGACAGTATTCCTGATTGCCATCAATGAATCTTTTATACTGTTATACAAACTGGGAATCTACAGGTCATTAGGATCTATCTTTGCACTACACCCTTCTCCCTACTTCCCTCATCACCTTCTATCCCTTTATAATGACTAATTTTTTCCTCCTAAAAAATCTATTTCATTTCTATTCTCTTAATACTGTTTAGTATACTATAAAGTTATTTGGGCAAATCTTTAATTTCTGAGATTGAGTGGAGATTATGAAAGCTATGAGAGGGGAGAAAAAGAATTTTCCCCCAATTTTTCATTAGTAACATTTCAGAAAATAATGTATGAAATGCAACATTTTAAAATTTTCAACAAACTTATTTAGCAGGAAATTTATTGTTTTAAAGAAAAATTCTCCTCACATTAAAGATGCTATCCTCAGGCATCATAAATCCTTACCAAAATTGTATCTGTTTTTGAAAAATAATGGTTTTAAGGAAACACTTTTTAATTTGGTGACATTTGCATATCGCAGAGTAATGAAAGAAAATTCATGGGCAAAGAAAACAATGAATTTGGTCACAGAGAAGTCTTAATGACAAAGAAGAATTTTGAAAATCATAAGCTTAAATTGCATTTTATATGTCAAGACTTGCATATATAAAATTATTCAGCTTACATTTTGCTGTATTTATAGTCAGCAATTTTACCTACATTTTCTTAATGAGTTTGTGCTATACTCTTGGAGGAAGGAGAGAATGCATTGCTTTCTTTTAAATTAATATGTTTAAATCAAAAGCAGGGGTAAAAACAAGGGGGGATAATCCTAATAAAGAAACATAAATTTAATGAATAGAACATATTCCATCACTTAAATATAAAAAACAAGTCCAGTAAATATAAGATAATTGGTTAGCTGTTTCCCATCTCACTTACTGTAGATCAAAGTACAAATTACATGGAAGGGCAGCTACTTTCTATGGGTTTCATTGACAGACTATGGAAATGATTAGAAATGAAGTTGTACTACAAGAGGAGTGAAAAGTTCACACATTTCTAATACAAAGCAGCAAGGTATAGTTTTAATCAAAACTCCAATTTTATATGTTAAAAGGAGCAAATTCAAAAGCCTTTTACATTACTAATATCCAGCTCCCTCATAGGTATTAGGGTCTCATAAAGTGTAGGAAAATGTCATCTCCTTTAATTGAATTTGAAATTTTCTCTATTATAAATATAAAAAGACATGTTTATATGCCAGGCACATATGCAGAGAGGAAATGCAGTGGGGTATGAAAAGTTAATATTCTTGAATGAAAAATAATAACTTGTGCAGGGCAGCAGCATAATCTATCGTCTCCTTGAAATTACTTACAGGAGCACCTTTCTCTCCAGCTGGGCCGGGAGGACCCTGTGGTCCCGGACGCCCAGGTAAACCAATTGGGCCGGCTGTACCTGCTGATCCACGTTCTCCTGGCGAGCCCTGGTACAAGGGAAAATAAGTATTTTGTTATTTTTGAAGGAAAGAGTGATACTGGCTTAAGAGTCATTCATTTAATACTGGTATCTTATAGTCTAATAACTAATGTAAAAATAAATTTTGGACAGTTTGAAGGTCCCAAAGAGGAACAGTTGTACTCACTGTTGGAAAGATTCATTTTTAGCACCAAAATTAAGCAGAGATATTAACTTTAGAGAACAAAGATGAGAGGAAACATATTTCAAATTTATTTATCTTTAATATTTTATATATTTTATCTGTTTTTCATTTAAGTGTTCACAGTTGTTCACAGTGCTTAATTATACACACACACACATACACACAATAAATACCTCCCACACAATTTTCTCTCTGTTATTATGGATGTGCAGAATATACTTCATGGAATACTATTTCTCAAAGTGAGTCCTGGGCTTCTCCTTAAGCTTACTGAATCAAATTTCAAAACCCAAAAAATGATTTCAGAAAGAGTCATTGTATTAGGCAACACATGTAATTTTTATATAATAAATTGTGATAATCACTATGCCAGAGTTCAGATTTTTCTATCTAGAGAGTAAGTCCCTAAATTTTTCTTAGTGACCTGCGGCTACCATTAAGTCTTATTTTAAATACTGACAAGATAATTCACATTTGATTAGGTACGTGCAATTGAGTTTCAGAGAAAATGCGGAACATTTTTAATTCATTTGCTTTATACAAAAATCACTAATATGTGAAAATTTCTGAAAATAACAACGTGGATACTGCCTACACATTAATTTTCTAAATCAACAATTTAAGAAAACACTAATTAAAGCAAGACTGAAAGAAATGCAGGCATATATTTACCAAGTGCTATAAAGCTTAAGTACAACATTTACTATTTCTAATTTTGTTTAATAAAAGATAGCAAGGGTGTTGTCTTTGGATAAGATTCCTGGGTGGATGTTTAAGTTATAATTTACAATTTTCTTCCAAGATTGAACTAAATACAGAATATTAAGAAATATGATTATTAGTGCTTTTCCTAGGTAAATAAGATTTTGAGATAACATCATTTCAAAGCTCACAGGGTAATAATTTACAAAAGCTTGGAATAGTTATTCTCTAGCTTAGTTCCCATAGATTTGGGAATCATTTTATTATACAAATGTTAATTATTGAATTTGATAGTGATTTATATTTTATTTGCTAGAAATCTAATTACATGTGACTACAGCCAAAACAATAATAACAACATCTTATATATACCTAGCGCTCTACGATTTACAAAGCTGTTTTACACTCATTTTGTCATTTTCTTCTCAAAAAAATACCATGGGTTTGGTTCTGAAGTTGTAACATTTCAGTTTTAAAGATGAGGAATGTGTGGCTCAAAGAGGTTAATTGTCCTTCCCATAATAGTCAAGGGAGAACCCTGACTTGATACTCTATGTCCATTGCATTCTCCACAATACAAATGACTGCTTCTTTCTAATGAGGACATCAGTGACTCTCCTTACTTGAGATTTCTTTAAATTCTAAACCAATCAATTATATTGAAACAGTCAATCACTGAAAAGAATTACAGGTAAACTTACTACTTAATTTCCTGACCTTTTTCTTTTCTGGCTAAATTTACAAGCTACATTGAATACGTTTTAGTTAGCGAATTATCTACAATTAAAATAATGGGATGGTGGTAGAGATAGCACACTATCGTGAATGTAATCAACAGCCCTGAACTATATTGGTCAATGTAGTTAAAAGGGGAAACTTTAGGTTGTATTTATTACTAGAATAAAAATTAAAAGATAAAATATAGGACTGTACAACACAGTGAACCCTATTGTAGACAACAGACTATTAGCAGTTTTTCAAAGCACTAGTACTAATACATGTTGAATTATACAAATGATGACAACATATTGTATTTCATTATTTCAACACAAAATATTAATCTCTACAGAAATATGAGAATTTTTCTCCTCTTTACTCTAAAGTGAATATTTACTTGCTTTTACTTGGGGTTCTCATTTCTCCATTTAGTTAGAATTTCTTTATTATTACATTAAGTTTATCACCTTCTATAGCCTCTTACCTTTTAAACCTTACAATAGTAATGAAATAAGAAACAAAGTATTGGTTCATGTTCTTAAAGCAATTAAAATAAAGAATATTTCTTTAATTCTAAACACAAAACAAATATGTTCATAGTTTCTTTAGCTGGGTGTTTCATATTCTGAGGAACATTTGTAAATTAAATGAAAGTGATAAACATAGACATCATCTCATCAATGTTCAGTTAAAATGTAATCCACTCGAGAGAAGCAGAAGAACAAAATGTGTTCTTATGAATTAGAGCTGAACAAGTAGAAGGCAAATTTTTTTAAAAAATCTGCCCCTTTTTTAAGGTCAGGCTAACCTTCACGGCAAAACTACCATGAGGTAACTCTTATTTTCCAGATGACATATAGTTTAGATGATACAAATTAAAACTTCTAATGAAATATCAAGCATCACCAGAATTTAAAGCAAAACTCTGAACAACTCAAACTTTAGTATCTCTATATTTATCCAGATTGAATACAATTAAAGTCCACTGAAATTTATCTGGAGCCCAATAAATAAAATGTAATATATCTTTAAAAATGTAATATATGACCCACTAAGTGAGTAGATGCTATCCTTATAAAATCTTCCTATTCCCTTATTTGATGAATTAGTAGAAGCCAGTGTAAAGAAGCATCTCTGGAATATAATAAAGGATATTTTAAAAATAAAAATTATGATAGGAAGGTCATGTGAATTCCTAGGGAAAGAATGACAATAGAAAGAAATAATAGCAATAAGAAAATTATACCAGAAGCACATGGGTATGGTCAAGAGAGAGGAGTCAGAGATAAAGACTGCCCTACTGAACAGTTGGGGCATAGTGTATTTTTATCTTTCAACAGTTATCTGTCTGGCCCCATCTCATACTTTCTCCATATTAAACCCCACCACTCCCAGGAGATAAAATCAAATGTGCTAGAGGGCTTTTACTAAGTACACTGCTGTATTTGTTTCAGTCTCCTCTGGTTCTTAGGCAAATAATTGTTAGCAATGAGATGCTTTCATATCAGAGAAAAATGAGGGGTAATTATTTAGAGAAAACATGTTTCTTAAATTTGTTTTATGAAAACTTACTGGTAGCACAAGCTGAGAATTTGCTTGCATGATATATTTGTATATATGGCACATTTAAATAAACATAACATGTTTACCCAGTTTATGTACAGCATGTAAAAAAAACAATGTATCACCTTCCTCTCTTGCTGTTCAAGCCCTTGGCCCATTCTGCCTTCTGTGTGCATGCATGAAGGCATCCACTTAGTAGTAAACCCCCTGGGATCAGAAAACATGCCTAAAGTTTGACTGGCATCTATTACCTGTTCTTGAATCCAGCATCACACACATAGTAAGTGCTTGGGTTTGCCAGAACATTAAAGGCCTAAAGTCACAGCACTCTCTTGGGTCATTTTGTTTTTCTTAAGTGGGAACACTGAAACGCTCCTCAATTCAAATTCACTCTTAGTAGCAAAACCTTTAAAGAACTATGATATTGAAATACCAATTCTTTACTAAAATGACTAAAACAGTGATGAGTCCTTCAAGACCAAATATAGAGCAAAAATTGTTTTTCATAGATAAAACTAATTTTTCTTTAGAGCTCTGACCCCAATGCAATTTCTTTAGGCAAAAAATATTGTTCTCACATTTATGTTCCTTGTTCTAGCTCTCAATATATCACTTATTAATTTACTATGTTGTTTATCTATTTCTCAGTTGTCTTCTTCAGTAAATGGTTAGTTCTTTGCAGGAAGTATCCATTTTATTAATCTGTATTAATAAAATTCTAATTTAGTAAGTGTCTGGGTAATTTCATATTTATTTATTTATGGTCTTTCCACAAGAAAAGACTTACGGCAGTTTACACAGAATATATAAAATACAAAAGACTATAAATAAGAAATAAGTAGGCAAAAAAATGCATATAACTTTTATTGGCATAAAATGGTGCCAATAATATTACTAATCCAAAATACATACTACAGACCAACATTTTCAGTGATAGTTTACTCATTATTATTAGGTTATAAAATAAATTCAATGAATCCAGTCCAGCATTTAAAAAATTAACTAGAATAGCATACAACAGAGAATATCAGATTACATCATACATAAAACATGTAAATATCATTTATAGTGAGTTGTGTTCAAAGAGTTATGAAAACAGAGCCATAAACCAAATAGTTATCTTTGCTAGTATCACAATTTGATGGTTTCATCCTGCATAATGACTACAGGAATAAAAAGAGTTAACTATGCAAAAAATTACAAATATTTCTATTTATGATTAAGAAGAAATTTCATCTGAGGACCTTTATTAAGAGGCCCCTGCATAGAACAATCTCCTGTATCCTTAAACAGATCCCTTTGGTTTGTACAATTCATCATAGCATAACGTCTCTAAACATAAAGTTCTCTGAAATTTAGTTTTTATTTCTTCTACAAAATGTCATTTCTACAATTATTTGAGAATGTGTACCTATATTTTAAAGAAATTTTATTGAGATATATTCACATACCATACAACCATCTAAAGTTTAGATTCAATGACTTTTGGTACAATCACAGAGTTGTGCATACATCACTGCAATCAATTTTAGAGTATTTTCATTAACTCTAAAAAAAAAAAACCCTAATCCTTAGCAGTCATCTTTCAATCTCTCTGTATCCTTCCCTTGTCACTTATAACTGCATCTACAAGATGGTTCACTATGCCTTAAGCTTTCCTTCTAGTGACATATCCAAGCTTAAACTTTCCCCTTCAACCATAATCACACCCACATATCAACACAGTTAATTACACTCACTATAATATGCTACCATTACCTCCATCTATTTCCAAACATTTACAATTAACCTTATTATAAATTCTGCACAAATTGAGCATCAGCTCCCCATTCTCTACCCTTATTCTATCTTCTGGTAACCTATATTCTAGTTTTTAACTCCGTAAGTTTGCTCATTATATTTAGTTCATATTAGTGAGAACATACAATATTTGTCCTTTTGCATCTGACTTACATCACTCAACATCTGTTTGGAGGGGAAAGGGGCTCTGAATGCCCTTAAACATCTTGAAAAGGAAAACCAAGTTGGAGGACTCACACTACTGACTTGAAAGCATATTACAAAGCTACATTCGTCCAAATAGCATGTTTTTGGCATAAAGATAGACATATTGCTCAATGGAATTGACTTGAGAGTTCAGAAATAGACCCTTACTTCTATGGCCAATTGAATTTTGAAAGTTGCCAAGCCCACTCAGCTGGGACAGAACAGTCTCTTCAACATATGGTGCTTGGGAAAACTGGATAGCCATACCCAAAGAATGAGAGAGGACCCCTATCTCACACCTTACATAAAAATTAACTCTAAACAGATTGAAAAGAAACTAAATACAAAAGTCAGGGCCATAAAACTCCTAGAAGAAAATATAGGAAACAATTTCAAGATCTTGTGATAGAAAGTAGTTTCTTAGACCTTATACCCAAAGCACAAAACAAATGGGATCTCCTCAAAATTGAATACTTTTGAACTCAAAGGACTCTGTCAAGATGATGAAAAGGCAGCCTACTCAATGGAAGAAAATATTTGGGAACCACTTTTCTGATAAGGGTTTAATATCCATGATATATAAAGAGATCCTCCAACTCAATGATAAAAAGAAAATCCAACTTAAAAATGGGAAAAGGCTTGAATAGACATTTTTCCAAAAAGGAAATACAAATGGCTATAAAACTCATGAAAAGATTTTCAATATCACTAGTTATTACGGAAGTACAAATCAAAACTGTAATGAGATATTATTTTTACACCTACTAGATTGGCCACTATTAAAAAAAAAAGAAAACTACAAGTGTTGGAGAGGAAGTGGAGAAATAGGAACACTTATTCACTATTGGTGGAAGTAGAGAATGGCACAACCCCTGTGGAAGACTGGCAATTTCTCAGGAAACTAAATATAGAACCACCATACAATCCAGCAATCCAATCCTGCTATAGACTAAGAATACCTGGAAGGGTCACAACAGACATTTCCACACTGGTGTTCACTGTGGCATTATTCACAGTTGCTAAAAGATGGAAATAACCTAAGTACTCATCAACCAATAGATGTGGTCTATACACAGGAAGGAATATTATTCAGCTGTCAGAAGAAAGAATTTAGCAGATAGTGAGAGATCTACAAAACTGGAAATGAAGTTATGTATGCGTTTTCATGGGTTTTGTCTTCAAAGGATTATGAACTTGGGCTTCAGATCCCTTGTCTTAAAAGTTTAATGATAATAACTATCCTGACAGATTTTGAGAATCAAATAAAATAATGAATATAAAAAGGCATTGCATACAAGTTGAAAGATAAAATCCTCTTAATATTTATTTTCCTTTCTATTTTCTCTACCTTTCACATTCTTTACATTCTCTCCCTCAAAGAACTTATCACTTTCAGTTTTTTCTTAATACAAAAAGTTCTTGAATCTCCATTCTTCCTGTTCCTGTGAATTCCAGTCCTGCACGTGCCATTACTTGGCCAATATTGCGAAGAGGTTAAGTTGGGGTTGCAGTAAACTCAGATTATCTACTCTAGAATCAAGAATAATCTTCTGCATTTTTCCTTAATGCCTTACAATTTCTTGGCCTCTCCTTATCAACCGATCAGGTATTTTCCTCTGATATTTTAATGCCATCGTTGTGATTAATAGTGCAAAAACATAATGTGTTATCTTCCTTGCAAAATAGTCACTACTACTTTTTTTACTTACAAAGTGTAAATGACTTTTTAAATCTTTTGCACTACTAAGGGGTTGTTTTGTTTTTTTTATGTATTTTATTTTGTATTGGTAGTTAATGTTATTCCTGGAAAGGTAAAATTGTTCCAGGCATGGAAGGCTTCACTGAAGTACTATTCCCACAAGGACACAATTTTGGAATTATCATTGTCTCAACTTTCCTCACTGCTCATATCCATCAGTTAATAAATCCTACAGTCCTACCTTCCCAGATGCTATATCCACCCCATCTTTCAACTATCCATTACCCTTATCTTACATTATATGGCATTGTCATGGAACTTTCATGACTTCTAATTGATCCTGTCTTTGTTTGATATTTCATCCTAATGATGGATGTGTTTTCCTCAAACTTCATTTCAATTGTTTTATCCTACTTGCTTCCAAAATTTTGTATCTTCCAGTTACTTCAACTTTCCATTTTAGAGCTTCAATAATCCTATCTCATAATATATTTCCTGCCTTAATTTTACATTATGTACAGCACATCAGTGTGCCTTGTTCCTACCAAGTATTTAGCAAATTTTAGTCCTTCTCACAAGTCTTGTTTCTCTTTAGATTTTTCCCTAAATGCAATTATCTCCCTTTCCTCACATCATTTTCTTGTTCTGAAATAACCATTGTCATCCTCTGTATTCTGTAAAGTTCAAGGACCAGCTCCTACATCACCCTTCCTCTGATTTCTGCTTTTCTACTTTAGAATTAACATTTATTGTTAGTATGCCATTGTTAGTATTATCACCTACTGTCTCACAGTGCTCTTTAGACTTTCATGTTTCTTTTCAGAACTTCTTATCCTATTTCAAATCTCTTAAAGGAATATCTTCTGTGATGCCTAATAGTGCATAGGGAGGTAAGCAGTAATTGTAAAATAGTCATTGAAGCCAAGTGAACCAATAACATTTTAGATTTTGTACCATTTTACGGTTTACAAAATGCTATATAAAATTAAGTATTATTCTTCATGTAACTGGATAATTTTTATTAATATTTTGTTAAATTACATCTCCTTGAAATATTATGCACTCTACGCATAAATTGGTTTCAACTATTTTAAACACCCAGGATAGCAATGCTTGATTGGACCCTAAAAATAACTTAATTCAATCTTTGTAGTCATGATTCATATTTCACTGGGGTGATGACCATTGATCTTAAAATCACCTATTTCTACAATAAGATTACTTTAGAAACTGAAAGCCTGCTTAAATAAATTATATAAATCACATCGTAATTAAAACTTTTTGAATTCTATGCCAAAATAATACCGTTTGTCTTATTCAACTATTTTTTCTGCTAACATATAAGGATGCTAAAAATATTCTATATAATTTTATGAATTCTGTGAATTCAAAACTATTACTAAAATATATTATCTTTCCCTTTTTAAAAATCTTCACCAGATGACCTTCCTTCAGCACTGTGATATGACATTTGAGTGATCTACAGATTAAGTATAGTTTTAATCAACCTGCCAAATATGCTTACTATTTTATGCTATTATTAGCTACACTACCAGATTTTATCAGTACTAGCTATGCTATGCAAACTCTTCTTTAATGTTAGGTTTTATGATATGAATACTAGCTCAATTAATTTAAGTTCAAACAGGTAAGTATATATGGAATTATACTATGCACATATGGAAGATACTATGCTGTGAACAGAACCAAAATATCACAGGGAACTCAATCAAATGAGAGAGACAATCAATTGTAATTTAATATACTTTTTAAATAGAAGTCATATCAAAGAGAAGCAAGGGGAAGGGCAGGAAAATGTGGAGGTGGAAGAGATTTCATTAATAAATGAAATGAAGACAAAGGGTCTAAAGAGAATTTTAGAGTATCAATATTTAATCTGGATTTGTATGGATGAGTAGGATTTTTGTTAAGTAGAGAAAAGAAAAGAGATTCACAGATAAAAGGTAAAAAATGAAGGATATTCTCTGCAAAGTATAAAATACCACTGTGGTTTGAGAAACAAGAAATTCTATGTATTCGAGTGAGTATAATTAGAGAATAGGAATTAAGTAAAATAAAATAGACATGAGTATTGGGATCAGATTTGTGAACAACTCTTTGGCTTTGATAAGTTTGGCTGAAGGTGGTGAAAGGCTATGAGATAAGTAGAAGCTGAAGGATGACAGCAGTAATAGTGGGTTAAAGTTATAATTCTAGAATCAGTGGACAAAACTGATGAAGAAGGTAAGGAAACAGAGTCAAGGAAATGAGTTAAGACAGTATTAATGAATGGGAGAAAATTAAGAGTCACCACAAAGATAGCGACAGTAGAAATGTAGAAAGAGGGACAAATAAAAGAAATGTAATGCAGGCAGAACCAAGGTAACTTATATATGTTGCATGAGGAAGTTGAGAGAGGATTTCAGGCAACTTTAGCTTTTTATGTTGGTGAAATAGGAAGACAAAGGAGATGATCACACTAAAACTGTTACAGTTAACCTTTCAGGGTTAGATGGGAGCAAAGGCGACTTTATGATAATGAAGACTATAAACAATTGTTTTCTGGAGGATCCATATGAATCTCAAGAAAAGGAAGTTAAGGTGAAAATCTGTTGTTTACTTCTTTGCCAATTATTTCATAAGGCTGCACTGATTAAATAAAGCAATCTGGATCATGTTTAAGATAGATATATACCTTTCAGGCCTATGGGAAAATTTTTATACCATTGACAGAAGTCAAGCTTCTTCAATACTTTCAAGCATTTCAGAAATAAGTGAATGATAGCATATAATATATAAGGAAGTAAATTTTTAATTTTAATCTGAGAAGGAATTGATAAATCTACTAAAAACTACCCAAACTACAGTCTCTCCAGGACTTCCAGGACCATGAGTATCTGCTACTAATAATAATGATTCATTTCCTTGGATACTCTAAGATGAAAGATAGTCCCTTTAACTTCCCTACAGCAGTGGTGAAGCAAAATATTTCCAATGCCTGAAGCTTTCTGTTTCTGTACTCATTAGTGCATGTAATTAGTAGAAAACAGACACTGACTGATTTGGATTGACATGTGTTTATTTTCTCTCCCACACACTGTGGAATCACAGCACGTGAGTAATGAAATAAGAGATGTAATTTGCTACTATGGATAGCATGGCTATTTATTATCATACTTACACCTGGACCTGGTGGGCCCTGGGGACCTTCTCCTCCTTTCAGTCCAGGAGCCCCCTGGTAAAAATGAAGAAAGCACAGAAAATGAATAAATGTGAATTTATTAAAAATAATTTATTAAAAATAAGAGGGATTGGGAACAAGTGTAGTTCAGTGGCTGAGTGCCTGCTTCCCATGTACTAAGTCCCGGGTTCATTCCCCAGGACCTCCTAAAAAAAATGAAACACAAAATAAAAAGGAGTAATCGTATGATAAAAAGGAGATGCTAAAAAATGATTTTAGATGCAAATACATATTGGTACATATATATTATAATAATCATTTGCATGCACATGTATATTGCCTCTTACTCATGAATCTTTATTAAGTTAAGATGTGGTAAATATGCTCCTAATTAGTAAGAAATGTCATTCACAAGCTGTATTTATACGTTGATTATACCTGAGCTCCAGGAAGACCTCTTTCACCTGGGAAACCACGTAGTCCTGCTGGTCCATCTTTCCCTGAGATACCTTGAGGACCTGGGTCACCCTAAAGAATATTATATACATCCATCAATGGAGAAGAATTTCTGTGCATGTTTCTGCAAACAAAATTATGATTATCCACCTACCCAGGAAATAAAACCTTAATATTAGTTAATTAAGAGAATATTGCATGGACTGTCACACACATTAGAGTGAACTAATCATCACATTTAAGAGTTCATACAAATTGATGATTTCATAGTCAATGGAGATAACTGGCCTCGTGCTATTGTTCAGTAATGCCTTACAGTACAAAATAGTCACACTGAATATTTTCCTGACATGTTTTTGACACTCATTTAAATACTGTAACCACATTCAGTGAATCCATGGTTGTATACTGAGAAGTTACAGTGGAAGTGAATAGATATTTTCCACCCAGAGAATTCCTTAAGCATGTCTTACCTTTGCACCTTCTTTTCCTGCAGCTCCGGGAAGACCTTGCTCACCAGGGGGTCCAGGAGGTCCCGGATGCCCACGTTCACCTATCGGACCCGTCTCACCAGTCGGACCCTAATTTAGAGAAGTGAAACCTAATTACACTGCTTTTTTATTCTTGGCAAAGATAACACAAATTCTAATTAAATCTTGCTCCTCTCACAAAATGTTTTCTTTCTCATATTGTTTTCATCATTTCCTACAATGTATTTCCTACAAACAATGAAAGCAGAGTTATCTGGCTGGAGTCTGAACAGATATATGGGATGTTAGGTAGAATCTGAGTGTTTAGGGGAAATATCTAGATAAAGTCCAAAGGGATAGTTCCTTCAGTTAATACCATAGTCTTCAGATTGATGTGAGTTCAAGAACTGTTAAAAACTATGTCAGTTACATCTCATCCCTTGTTCTTAGGTGTAAGCAAGCATTGGTACCATAATGGTAGTTACTCAACAACTCACTGCCTAGATTCCTGAAACCAAAATGACCAAACTTGCTTCACCTTGGAATTTCCATGCCTAGAGACCTCCCTACGTTTAATCGACATTTGTTTGACAAAATCCATTGAATGATCTAGGGGGATCTTGAAGGTAGGTATTTGGACTGGCAGTTCCTCCAGGATGAAGGCTATAATAAATAGCTAGCTGCCTTAAATTGCCACAAATGGCAAAATGAAAAATGTTCAGATCATCTATGTATCCCCTGTGTGGTGCTGTTGTGTATTTGAGTTTAATGAGCTTTCACGTATAAATAAAGAATGGTGACAAGTTGCTCTATATCGTCACTTAAGTGAAGGATTTAACTTAAAGACATATAGAGGGAAACTTTCCACATTCTAAGGTTATTAAAGACTGGAATGTTTTACTGAAGTTGCTTACAGAATATAATTTCCTGTCATGTTTTTCTTTTAAGTGCAACCAACCTTACCTCTTAGCGATGGATAAAGAACATACCTGCCCCAAATTTTGGTGTGCATTTCTAGGTCTAAAACCCTTTAGTTATATAATTATCCAAATCCTCAGTTTATCATTAATGTGCAACCTCCCTCCCCCCAAAGAAGTGTTTCTTAAATATGGACACAAAAATTTCAACAGTAAGAAAACTGATCCAAATTGAATGGCTATCAACAGAGAAACAAAAATGAGATTCTCATAACAACACAGTAAAATCAATATTGGTCCCATTAAAGCACATCCTGTGTCCTAACAAGAAAATATGATTACATTTGAAACAGGCAATTGGATTTTTTTTTTCTTAAAAGGAACAATGAAGATTAATAGTTCAATGAAGATACATATACTCAAATAAAACATGTGGTATTTTTGTGCCTTAAAGTACAGGGGGGAAGAGAACACAGGTCTCAGAAGCTGTAGATGCCTGCATTAGACAGATAAATTTTCGAATGTTGGAGATTCTGAAATGCTATGCCCGATGATGTTTACTATCCAGTTGGACTTTATTTCCATTTCTATTCATGGATATTAAATTTTAAAGGAAATATACTTTTTTTTTTCATAGAAAACAGTTTCGGGGTCTTTTGAAACAGAAAAATACTTTTTTTGAGTAAATATTTTTCAAATAAAATCTAATAAGCAATAAAGAGGAGGCCTTCAGCACAAAAAGCATGCATGTTTACATGTTCCTATGTTTCCTTTCTAAAGGAGCAAATAATTAACATTTCCCTTCCCCTTCAGGATACTTCCTCAATAATCAGAACATTTCCTACAGATATATTTTTTCTATTTCAAACAATTTATAATCATTTTCTATGGAAAAATCCCATCAAAAGTATATTTTCATTTAATATCCATGAACAGAAATTAAAACAAAATCCAACGAATTACAAAATATTCTAATTTTTGCTTCTAACATATATTTTTTTTAAAAGATGAAATTTTTGTTTTTCTAGATGTGTATGTTTGGATATGTGTGTGTGAGAGAGAGAGAGAAACTTATATAGAGTTAAATAATTATAGTCTCAGAAATGTCTACTTAAAGCAACTGAAAAATTAAAACACTTACTCAACTGCTCTTTCTCTTTTGCTATAATTTGTTTTTAGAAAGGATAAAATTCCAGATGAATAAACTCAATATGTCTGTCCCCTCTCAACATGCTTTGCCAGGAAATAAAATATTATTTTCTATTCCCATGAATTTCTCTTTACAAGTAATTAATACTTACAATTCAAGGAATTGCACCAATATCTGAAACTCTTTCTGCTACCTATCTTGAAAGTGTGTCTGTCTTTGACATTATTTCACATATACCAAAGAATCAATAATAATGTTTCTTAGGAAAATTGTAATGCATTACAAATATACTTTTAGAATGTTTTGGTATTTAAAGCTTTGTATTATACTTCTAATATCATTATACTTCTAAAGTAATAACAATTAGAGACCCAATTATTCTAAAGTAATAACAATTAGTAATAACAATTACAACTTGAAATTCTCAGAAAATCGATAAAATACTTTGCTTTTTTAGCAGACAGTGCTTTAGTAAGAATTTAGTGTTAAATTCATTGTGAATTCTCTAACTTATTTTCATTATTTATTTCACCTTTCCTTTCTATTAACACAGCTGAGAAATAACTTTAATAATAGCTTGCTGAAGTTCATTTGAGGTAGACAAGCATATATATAAATGTGATCTGTAATATAAAAATGTATCATATGACATCATATTAAAATGAGGGAGTTCTTGTACAACCTAGAGAAGGTTAATACATAAAAATAGAAATATGGGGGGAGAGGGGAGAGAAATAAATAAATAAATAAATCTTTAAAAAAAAATAGAAATAATTCTTGTTACAGAAAATAAAGTAACAATTCTTAAATAGTAATAATTCTTGTTACAGAAAATAAAGAACATACCTGTGGTCCAACAACACCCCCTGGTCCTGGAGGGCCAGTCTTGCCTTGAAATCCCTAAAGAACCAAAACATAATCTGTTGTAGCTACTCAGGACATAAAAATAAACAAAAACCATGAAATGACTAAATAAATCACATTAAAAGGAAGTCACACTTCAGCAAGAAATATTTGTTTTTATATCCTTAAATAGAGTTATTATGTTCCAGTTGTCTTTAAAATTCCAAATTAACCATAATATTCATTTCATTCTGTGGTCCAGTAATTTTATTCAATAAACTTAAATAAGAACATAAAATAACAGGTTGAAGCTGGAGCGAAAATGCCTCCTTAGCCTTGTTGCACTGGACAAACAACAGGCAGAAGTTTGACTTAGCAATGTTCATGAATGAAATAAAATGAGGATTTAAGCAGCCTTTGAAAGAGTCCACCCAATCTGTATCCAGAGATAAATCTTGATATTAAACATTTCTCTTTAATGTGTTCCAATAAGCTCATAAATTAAAACAAGACATAAAATTTATAAAGAGTGTCTTCATGATGAATAAGCATCTCAGCATTTTGTTAGTATGTTCTTTCTTAAGATACACCATGTAAATGATGCAGTCAATAAAATAAAGTCTGGTAGGTACAAGCAGGTTGTATCACTAAACAAAGCCTTTGGACA
Source organism: Dasypus novemcinctus (assembly GCF_030445035.2). Taxonomy (NCBI): domain Eukaryota; kingdom Metazoa; phylum Chordata; class Mammalia; order Cingulata; family Dasypodidae; genus Dasypus; species Dasypus novemcinctus. The sequence goes on along the minus strand of NC_080681.1, from coordinate 21,692,743 downwards.
TATATTCTGGTGTCCCCATTTAGTAGGGTCCTGGAATATTCATTTTGCATCACTGTATTCTGGCTCTGGTACAAGTTAATCTTTGGAGTCAGAAATCAGAAATATAATTTTCCAGAAATAATTTGTCCTTTGTCTATGAGAAACTATTAGATGGACACATCCATCTTAGAAGCATTAGTTAATATGCTATTTCCTTTGTTTAAATTCAAATGTAAGAAGCTTTAGATTAAATTAAAGACAAAAAGGATATTATAAAGCTATTCTCTAGGTCTCCCTTCCTCATAGAGAAATATTCTAGATTTAGTCCTAGGAAATTGCACGGTAACTTAGTTAAAACAATGATTGGCTGTGAGACTTGAATGATAATACACATGCATGCTTGAGTGTGCATTCTCTTTTAAGAGAGGTAATTTATGCTTACTTACAGGTGTCATTCCCAAGAGAAAACTCAAACAATTTTACTCTTTGGGTTCAATAAGTCATTCTTGATTCTGTTTTCGAGTAAATCATTCTTGATTCTGTTTTTGAAATCCAATGCCTTAAAATTTCCAATCTGACTAAAACTAAGAATTTGCCATTGGAGAGAAATAGGAACTGGGTTGATACCAACAGATTTTTTTTTTTCCCAGCAGAAAATTTGTCATGTTTTTAGATGTCTTCATATACAGCACTGTAACCCCAAATATGTCAATGTTAGCAGAATGTTCTAAAAATGATTTTTAAACACAGTCATTGGTCGTTTTTGCTATGATTTTCTTAAGAATTCTGGGTAAAATGATCATTGGTGAGGACCTAGAGAATTGCTTCCAAGGAAACATGCCTATCTGGAATGATTTCTGATTAGACTAACAACCTTCTGGGATAACCAGACACAGGTGTTGTTATAGTGGTAAAACAAATAAATAAACTTTCATGATCCTTAAACAGCAGTTGAGTTGCCAGCAGCATGGGTTTCTCATTCTGCCTAAATCAGTGTTATATACTTTTTGCATTCTTTAAGATGTTTAAATAACATTCAAGTACATTTTCCATTTACATTTTCCTACTTGAGGTGAGAGGATACATTTGATATTTGTATCAGACCAGTTATAGCCTAACAGGTCCAACCTCAGCAAATCCTTTATCTTTTGGTTGAGGATGGAAGTATGCTGTATTATCTGTAAGGCTTATTGTAATGTGTTTTTTTTTTTTTTGGACAGCAAGGGTGGGGTGCAGTGACATGGGGTGGAATATATCTGTGAACAAAGACTTCAGTGAAGCAGTTTAAAGGGTCAAGGAGACAAACTTCTGGAGATTTCTAAAAAATAACAGGGTCTTCGCCCTCAATTCATTCCTAAAGTGCTGCTAATAATAAGACTATTCATATCAACTAATATCCTGTACCCTCAAGTATATTTATTTGGGTACAAACATCAGTCCATTTATGTATATATTTATATATTTTAATATAAAGTTAAATGAATTGAATCCCTGTATAATCCTTAACGTGGTAATTGAACTGTTAAAAAGCAAGGAGCTTGCTGTGAATTCATAAGGTGTTAAAGATGGAAATTTTCTATCAGAGGGATGGGGTCACTTACAGTCTCTCCACGTTGCCCAGGGTGCCCTGGCAGTCCATCTTTCCCAGGTGGTCCCTGAAATCAGAAACATTAAATACCACATATCATAAATATTCCCTGCATTATTTTACACACTAAATGTAATAGGTTGGACAATTTTCCGATTTCATTTTATTTAAGCAGACACCGTATTTTGAGGTTCTGTTGATTTTATATATGGTAATACAAACATATATCTCACTGGTATAACTCTACACTTACACATGGGACCAGGAAAATATGGTAGAACTTTATTCTGCGCATTGTATGTTTAAGTCAATTTATTTTATTTGCATCTGTATTTTTAAAAATTATAGTTGTAGAGCTTTAGATTTTCATTTTTGCAAAAATATTAGTCCTTCATTTGATAACAAAAAAATATTTTCCCTTCTCTTTGTGATTGGTTCCTAATTTAGTTTCCTGTGCATCGAGACTTTGATAACAGAGAAAGATAGTGTCCTCTAGTGGTGATTCCAACCCCAGACTGAAAAGAATGGGAAAGAAATACAAACTTTTTATAGAAACAGTGGCACCTTTCCTCTCGATTGTGTCAAGTATAGGAAGCAACAAGTTTTGCTCAATACTAGCAGCCCTCTGGACCAGTCATTCTCAGCAGGTTTTCTTCAATATGTTCTTGGAAGCATAATGTTTATTAGGAACTGGAGAGCAAATCTACTACACTAACAGTATCTTTAAAGCATGTGTTGTCATAATGAAGAAATAAATGAAGCAATTAACCAAGATTTAAAGTAAATAACTTGCATTAACTAATATGTTTTAAATACTTAGTAGAAATAAATTGCTTCTTCAGACTGACTGAAGGAATAGCCATCTTACTCAGAAACTATTAAGTATCCAGTTGAAATTTCAAAACATGTTTAACATTTATAGGCAGAAATAATCTCACCTTTCTGAATAAGTGAACAGAAATAATTAATATAACATTTTAAATAACAATGGATATTCCTCTCAATATTTTTTGTTTAAATAAATCTATTTTCAAATATCAATTATTTTAGATACCTATGTAGATTGAGTTTGAACAAAAAGCTTTGTTTAGCTATAAGATAATTACCACAATAGTTTTGCCCCCCCTCAGGGTAAGATTTTTTCAAGTTGACTGGTATTCATAACAGTATTCTTTTCCATGTAGTCACTATACTATAATGCATACCAGGGTAATTACTAGTTCTAATTTAAAACTCTTATGATATTTCACAAGGTCATTGCTTGCTCAGTGATTCAGTTACATTTTCCATGACCACATCGGTGATCTAATGCCATCCTCCCCAAAAGATCAAAACTGGAGTGTTTTTAACCAAGGGAAGAAAATATTCTGGGAAGTAATTTATTCATTTCCTCTTTCAAAAAATTATATTTTATGTACGTCCATATAGAGCATTAGGTGTACATTATGAATATCACTGCCCTTAGTTCAGTGGTGACACATAGAAATAAGCAGTTAATTGCTTATAGACCACAGCCAAGCCCACTATTTCAAACCAGCAAATAAAAAGAACTTGTTTTTTGATACATATGGAGATAAATGTACAGTTAACTGGGGGCAGTAATAAAAAATTTACAGAAAATCATAGAGAACAGCAGTTAAAAGATAATGGAAGTGAGCTCAGCTTTCTTTCCATCACTAAAGTGTCTTTCAGATGATGTGTTTTGCCATCAATACAAGCTATTTACTCATTTTCTAATATATCTGTAGGTAAAAATTGAATATGTCATTACATTTGTTGATGTGAGATATACAGATTATACTTTTGTTGCACATGTTATAATCCTTTAAAGCAGCGATCTTAGATCTGAATGATGTCACCCTGGGATTAATGCAACATGATTTTTAATAGCATTCCTAGATAGTTTGAGGGAGCAATGTTAACAGACTACATAAAGGATTCGTATCATCATCATTTTTATTTCTTTAAGCATGTACTTGTAACATTAAGCAATTAAACCCAAATTATTTTTAATGGCTCCACACTACTACCCAATAAAATAAAGCCAGTTAATGAAGAATTTTATGGCATTTATTTAAAACTAAAAATGTTATTCATCTAAATAGACTGCCCCTTTGATCTACTTGCTAAAGGGCAATGGAACAAATTCATCTAAATGAGATGTACGTATATGACAGAGCAATTTGTGAAGAGACACATGAATAAATGTTGAGGATGTTTTTCACTTCCCATTGGCACTGACCTTTGAATTTTCCTCTTCTGCAAACAGAATATAGCTCATAATAGGCTATAAATCTTAATCACTTCAATTTACAATTGTATCTTAAATGGTATAGTTATATTCTTTCAAAATATGCTGACATTAGCAAAATACTAACAGAATCTAAATGTTAACATCCCACGCATTAAATCCCTCTAAGTATATGTATCTAGGTGGAGATTTTATATTTCTTTTCCTCATTCCAATTAAGACAAACCAATTAGTTTGTAAGAGGAACCTGTTCTATCCCTCCACCCTTATTTCATCCTTCATTTTCAAAGAGATGAAAGAATTTCTTTCCTAAACTTTGTAAAATGGCATGCCTGAGAAATGAGGGGTATTTTTAACTTCATGCTGTAATGTGTCAATTGTCAGAGAGCTAGAGTATAAAAATCATTTTTTTTGGCAGTGAAAACAATGCTCCTTAATAGTGTCATGTCTCTCCAACTAGAAGGTATGCCTCTCAAGTACAGACATTTGTTATACCCCTCATACGTTGACAAAAATGCATGCACAATCAATGTTTCAGAATTTGTTGAAAGAAATACCTAAGAGAATGGACTGCAAAGTCTGAAGAAAATGGGTCACATGATTTCATTGTCAATAAAATTGTATTATATGAGGAAAACAATTCTTAACAATATTTACAAATATAAATGGTATGATAATGTTGAGGTTATACATATCCCAGGATTTTATGTTTCTACAGAATTATCTAGAATTATCATGACTTCAAAATATTTACAAAAATGCTTATAAAAGGGTCTTAGGTATACAATAATTATTGAAACTGTTTTCATTTCCCTGTGAAACTTTATACAAAATAGACTTATTGTCACATTTGGAAAATTATATGCAGGTATTATCAATATTATTCTATATTTAATACTAGCTATTTTTATTGCTATTTTATAGCACTAATGTAGAAATGATCCTGATATTAAACAGTAATATTTCAAAACTTTTTAGAGTAAAATAATACTTTAAAAACAATAGCTAAAAATTATTGCAAAAGGTAGGCAATTGCCTCAACATTGAACAACACCAATAACGCAGCTACACAATGAAACATGATTTATTCACAATAATTAACTTTGTAATATATGACCTAAAGTCACATTTGAAAATGGACAGTGAAATAAAGTTAATTAATATTAAAAAATGTAATTACTTTTCTGTTATTCAAGAGTTTAAAAGTATAATGTAATCAGACGTAACTTTTACTAAAATGTTAACATATTATTTCAAACTTTCCTGAACTGTTCCTTCATCAAGATGTTTATTGGACCATACTTAGCTAATTATAATTACCCAAAATTAGAAATTAGGCTGCATATATAAAGAGCCTCAAATAATTTCCTCATTCAAGTTGCATGCTTTTATGGTTTTATCAAAAAGGATCAGTTCAAAGTCAGTGTAAAAGCCTCACCTTAAAAATTTATATTAAATGCCTCGAGATAAAAATATTCAGTATGTGAATAAAAATGGTAGTAATGCTTTAATGGAAATGAGTTATTTTTCTTACTGAAATGCAAAAGAATTTTGTTCTCAAAATCATGGACTAAGATTTTAAACTATATCGAGTTTCCTGGAAAATAGATTATATTCAAGCTATGTTGTTTTTATTTCCATCAAGATAGTCTAGAGCTTTGCTACTCAAAATTTGGTGCACGGACTGCCAGCAATGGCATCACCTGGGTACTTGCTAGTAATGTTGAGACACAGGACTCACCCCAAATCTGCAGAATCATAACCTTGCTCTTAAGAAGATATCCAGGTGAACTGTATGCACATATAAGTTTGGGTACCATTGTGTAGTCTCTACTATAGCAGTGGTTCAGAAATTTTAGCGTGCACCAGAATCTCTTGTAGGATTTGTTAAAACAGACTGCTGGGTACCACTCCTAGGGTTCTGATTAGGAAGGCAGGGACAGCTGGGTGAATTTTGCATTTCCAACAATACACCAAGCGCTGTTGATGCAGATGGTTCAGGGACCACACTTAGAGAAAAACTGCCCCTAAGAGATGGGTAATCAAGTCTGACTTACACTAAGAAACTGAATACATTAAAAAAAAAAAAAAATGAGACCATGCCTTCACTATGTTCCCATTAATACTGAATACGAAAATAAAGGATTTCAAATAACGTTGTGAAGATGTTTCATGGAACTACACAAGAGTGTTACTCTGAACAAATTTCGCAAAATGGAGATGATCCAAGAAGGTTAATTACATTGTCTAAGAAGAATACATTGAAGTGACAAAAACAGTTTAAAAAGTATGATGTAATTAATATCAGAATGTCGGAGTGCATTTAGGAAGTGATATTTGAAGAATATATTTGATGACAAAAAAATAAAAGGGAAATTCTAAGACACTGAACCTTTAAGATTGGTCATAATTTTTAATGCAAAAAATAAAATTTACTATAGTCGGAAAATGACTGAGAAAATAATATTCATGTTGTTTGAGTCTGATATACTTTGAAAAAATACTGAATAATAATTTGGAAATATTTTACAATGTTCATAAAGTGAAAATATATATGCAATTTGATATTAATTTGCAATTTTGTTTTTATAAAAGAGGCTTTGCAAATATTTGTAAATAGAAAATATTTACAATACGAAGTAGGACTATGAAAAATTAGAAAAGATTGTTAAGTGAAGAAAGAGAATTAGAAACTATGACACTTACAGGAGGACCTTTTGGTCCAGGAAATCCAACTGGACCCTGAGGTCCTTGAGGTCCCTGAAAAAAAGAAGCAGTGAGAACACTCTAAGAATAAGCCATACAAGATACATCTTTATAGTTTGTAGTCTATTTCTATAGATAAAATACAGCATGGTAGACAGCTTTTGCAACATAGTGCTAGGACTATGGCAATACAACAAAATAATTGTGTGCTAATCTGAAAGCAAAATGGATGATTTTTCATGCTAGTCACTATAACCTCATGCATGTCAATATTCTTAATTCAAGAACACTACACATATTTAGAATTTGTGCTAAAAGTGAATCAAACAAATTTATCAGGAAGTTAGTGGCTTCTCTAACTTTAACACTGGCTAGACATATTTAATTATTTATAGGAGGATATTTCAGTTCCATAATCCAAAAGAAAAATTAAATTCCATAGCCCAAAAAAGAAAACTTATTTTTAAAATTGACTCCATAAATGCTCTAGCTTTCATAATACAGAACAGAAGGGAAGATGTATAACTAATTCAAAAAGACCACAGAGGTGGCTTTTAACTAATCACTGTATTTTTTAAGCTATCAATATCACATTTTATTCAAGAACAAACTTCCTTTGTAGAGGAGATGAAAAGAACCTTATCATTTAATCATTCTTCTTAACATTCAATCCAAATATACATTTATAATATCATTCTGGGCTTGATTCTTAATTAACTGTATTATTCAACTCTCAAATTTACATAAACTTAAAATGCATAAAGTAGACTATTAAAGTTACTGTGTTTATGACAGAACAAATGATTGGTAAAAGATAATCCTTCAAGTCCTAGGAACAGGTTAATTAATTTTAAGAGGAATAAGTACAAAACGGCAGATAATGTAAATAAAATCTTTTAAGTAATACAATTAGGGTAGATTTATCTATTGTTAAACAAAAAAGTAAAGTTCATTGAAGTGGATCTCTAATAGAATTTACTCATTCCAATTTATTAATTCAGCCTTCCAAGGAAATTTATGATCATGCTGTGACCAATGCTAGTTCAGAAATCAGCACAAGTTATTGCTCTTACCAGCACCTTATCTTAAAACTAAAAAGAAACTTTAAGGCTAGTTACATCATTAAAAACACACATATAACATGCAATTATCAAAAGCACTGGGCTATTTTTAGGAAATTGTATTTTTCAATATTCTAACTCTAAAATTATGATTTCTTAGAAATCTAGCATGATAATTTAAGCAAACGATAGACCAAAAAATTAATTTTAAAAGCAAAATTTTAAAAATTATGTTCCTTTAGGTTATGACTACAAAGATTTCCTGCTTTCTCAAAACTTCATTTCCTAGCTTCCTACATTTTTCCTTTTTCAAATAAATAGATGAACTTTTAAAATTTAATTTTGATTGTGACTCTTTTAAGAAAGTTTCGAGAAACTTAAAAATCACAACTATGAAAGGCAAAAAATTTTAAGTGGGTCTTTCCTTATAAAATTCCACAAAAAAATGTTTGATTTATTATCTTTGTATTAATTAAAATAGTTTCCAATTGATGCAGAAAACACAAAAAGATTTAGTGTAAATATGGTGTTAGGGATCAAATTAGGTTTGCCAGATAAAAATAGCAGGTGCTCAGTTAAATTTAAATTTCAGATTACAATGAATACCTTTAATTTGTAACAAATATTGCAAGGGACATACTTATGCTAAGAATTATTCATTGTTTTTCTGTAATTCAAATTTAACTGGGTGTTCTGGGTTTTGTTATTGTATTTGTTTTATTTCTGCTAAATCTGGCAACCCTTGATCCAATCAACATCTGTGCTAATTCTTTAATATTAGGCATCCATGATCTGCAAATCATGAGTTTGAAGGCTCACATTTAACTTATAAGATATCCTTAAAAGTGTTACATATATATGGAGAGAGAGAGAGAGCATTGAAATGGGCAAAGGCAAAAAAAAAAAAAAAAGTATTTCCATTTCTAATCCAATGGTGCCACAAAATACTCTCCCTGGAATTCCCAAATCATATATTTTGAAGAAAGTGTTTTTGTGATATTATATCTGTCTTTTTGTCATTTTTCAACTGTGTGCTTAAGACACAAATTTAAGAATTCACAATCCTTAAAAATTCTTGACAAAAAAACAGAACATATTAGGGGGAAATTGTCTCATCAACTACATAGAATGTACGTAACACATTCTCACTATGTAGAATTTGAAGCACCAGTAGATGTTTATTTAAAATATTTTTTGCTTACTAAAAACAAACACTTTACATTTATTTTCAAGCTGTACTTTTCTCACTCTCAATGAGTAATCACAACTACAAGTAACCCACTAATGGATCAAACAATTGTTCCAAAACAAAATACAATATCAAAAGGGTATTCAGGGAAGCGGATGTGGCTCAACAAATGGGCTCCCGTCTACCATACAGGAGGCCCTGGGTTCACATCCCAGGGCCTCCTTGTGAAGGCAGGCTGGCCTGTGCCCGTGGAGAGCTGATGGCCCATGCCTGTGGAGGGCTGGTGCAGCAAGATGACTCAACAAAAAGGGAGACAAGCAGACACAGAAGAACGTGCAGCAAATGGATACAGAGAGCAGATAGCAAACAAAGCAGCAAGGGGGGGGTGGGTAAATAAATAAAAAATAAATTTTAAAAAAGTGTATTCATATGTAAAGATCATGAAACTTTGGAATGAATAAATGAAATGTATAAAAAGAGTATAGTTTGTGCTTTAAAAACAAAGCTCCTTGTGCTATAATTTGTTAAATGGGTCTACTCTGTGTAATGATTCTGCCATTTTAATTATTTTTAATGCTATCCTATTAAAATTACTTTGACAGTAAAATATTTTAAACTATATTCTACTTATAAACTCAGAATGTACATGACAGATTCTATTTGGGATTAGACTATCAATAGTAGGATTTAATGGAAATTTTTAAGTTAAATAAATACAAGCCAAAGTCTTAAAACAACTTTAATTGAATATTTATCTTGAGTCTTATCACAGATATTTTTGTCACAAATAGAACTTATGTATTACTCATTGTTCTCAGTTTTAAGTTATACATCAAATCGTTTTTCTATTAAGAACACCTAATATAAAATTTGAAACATAATATACAGATGCCTTAATATATAACTGCATAATAAGTAAAATTATAGAAAAATTTAAAATAATTCTAATTTCTTTGACAATAATAAGGATTTTACTTTTTTAATGTTCTTGCAAGAAGATAGCTTTAAAAAAAATTGGCTCTCAAAATGCTATATTTTGCCAAATCAACCCAACAGAAGGCATGCTTGCTCATCTGTACTTTGCTTTATTTTATATCAATTGAAAATCAATTTACTAAATAGTTTTTCTATTTACTGGAATAGATGCTTTATCTTGATTTGAATGAATATTGATTGTGGATTAAAGGCTATGGCTAGTTTACATTTTACCAGCATAATGCTGCTGCCTGCTTCATGGACAAAATGAATATCATTCTGGAACGTGGATGAACGGACACAGGTGTTTTATGCCTATTTAAAGAAAAGAAAATTTTGACTTGAATTTAAGAGTGACATTTTAGGCCAAGTATATGCATTATTACTCTCATTCCTATAATAAAATTAGTAACATAACTGATTAAGCTTTTTCTTCAGATGAGTGAACTACAGAATTAGGATTTGTTATGTAACTCTAACTAGATTTTGTGGATGACTGTTTCCAGTATTTATAGACATATGCATCTGTCCCCATAAATTTCAATATTAACAAAAAATTATTTTTTTATTTTTATATAATGTGACTATAGCATACATACTCTTTCACCTGGAGGGCCTGGAGGGCCATCACCTCCTGATGTGCCCTGGCAACAACAACAAAAGAGAAAAATGAGATTTGATTCCTTCTCATGGCATTCTTTCTCTGTGAGAAGGAACTGACAGCAAAGCTCAGAATGGAATAAGTGCCAACAATACCTTCGCACCAGGCTTCCCAGTGGGACCTCTTGCCCCTCTTGAACCTCGGGGACCCTGTGTATGAGAGCAAAAGATGAAACTTTTTTCAAAGGTACTGAATCAATTTTAATTTTTGAAAAAATAAAAGGTCTTGAACTACCAAATCCAAAATGAAACACATTATTTTAAATCAAGGCACTCACTGTTGGACCACGCTGACCCCGCGGGCCTGGCTTGCCAGCTACACCCTGCCAAAGAAAGTTCAAACAATTTCATTAGGACTGTAAATTATGGGTCTGGTGCTGAGAGATGGATGCTCATACAACATTTATATTAGATAGACCAGAACAAGGTATTGATGTAGCATACCCTTGCACCTTTCTCTCCATTGGCACCCGGGAACCCAGGAAATCCTGTGGAACCCTACAATAATAATAATAAGATAATAATAAATCAATATGACAATTAGTTTTTAGAGAGATAAGCTATAACTCTTTAAGAACAGTAATTCCAACACATCTGATTAATATTTAAATTAAAATATAATTTTTAAGTTACCATGCAACCTCAATTCATGTATTTGAAAATGAACTTACCATATCTGAAATCCTGAAACATTGAAAGCTTGAATTGATAAAACATATTTTAGTTTTAACTTGAAAATTAAAATAATTAAACAAATATTGTACTTTGTACTAATATAAAATAGCAATTAAGGCTATTTTATGCAAAAATATATTTTTCATTTATCATTCTAGATACTTGCTTCAACTCTAAGAAAAATCCTATTTTTTACAAGTGCAAACAATAAAAAATATTTATAAAATGATTTTATAGAATGTTTTTATTGAATTAAAATTATTGTATTTGTATACTTATTACTTTTTAAGATGTTATTTGGATATTCAGGTGTAATACATATAAAATGAAATTTCAAATAGCAAATAAAATATTTACTTTGTTCTTTTCCAAATACCAGTGTGCATGATTATCTTAATTTTGATTATTTACCAAAATAACCACTATTTGAAGGATAATAAAAGGCAAGCATAATTTCACCTATTTCATTAGAAAACTTGTTTTTACTTGAATATTTTTATACATTTAAAATTGGAACAAATCATATGGACTAAAACCTTCTTTAGGCATTTCTGTTTGGTGTTTGAATGTGGTTTGCTTTGGCTAAGTGTCCAAGTCAACCTAGAATTTAAATCCTTTTATTTGGAATTCCAAAGATACAAATTAAAGACTTATGTTTTTCATGCATCAGCTGTGTTAAATTGGGTATGTTATTATCCTCTTTGAAAATAACTTTCTCTTCTGCAAAATTAGGATAATATCTCACAGGTACTTAGAAAATTATGGAGGATTGAGATAAAGGAAGACAGGGTATAAAGTGAAAATGAAAAATAACAATAAATAACGAGTATTTGGAAATGTGGCAAGCATAAGAGGTAGTTCATTTAGTTCAAAAATGGACACATTTTACAGATGGAATGTAATATAATCCCCAATAACTAAATTCCCCTATTTTGCCTTGCGCATATGGCCAGATTTCCATCTGCTTAGAGATTCCTTTGATCATGACTGTGATTGGTTTCTTCATCATTATGTCATGAAACTGAGAATATTAGGATTTAAATTCTTACTCCTCAACTTCAAAACCATGACACCATGGGAGAAAAAACCCAAAACTTCCAAATACTCATTATTCCTATTTAGATCAATGTATGGATTATTAATACATCCAAATAAGTTCAAGATAAACAGCAGAGAGTAGCAAATGTAAAGTTTTATATACTTCCTATGAAGTAAGGGAGACATAACAAAGTTTTCTTTGATTTGAATGGATTCTTTGACTTTTCCTCCATTCAACTGCATTGAACTGCTGCTTCAAGTGATCAATGGTTCCCCTATATCAGAACCACCTGCAGAGATTACTAAAAATATGTGAAGTTCTATTCCAGACTTACTGAAACAGTCTACCTGTGACATCTTTAACAACCCCCCGCCCCCACCAGGTGACATGTATGGTGAAGTTTGAAAAACCAAGAAAGTTCTTAGTTCAAATACCAAATGTAGTCTATTAACTACATACAGGTATTAACTCGCTGGGCCTTGTGGTGGGGAGCTGATGCACCCCATAAAACATGTCCCAAACTTCAACCATTCCTGTGGTTTGTGAACACATCTCATAAGGAGGATCTTGTGATGAGTCACTTCAGTTAAATCATGGCCCTCCTCAATCAGGACAGACTTAATCCTATTACTGGAGTCCTTTATAAACAGAATGAAATGAAGGCAGAGAGAAGGTGACTGGAAGCAAGAAGCTGAAATCCAGTGGAACCCTGAAGATAGCCAGAGGCCAAGAGAAGCAGCAAAGTACATTCCCATTGACAGTGGAGCCAGAGACCATGAATTGCCTGCAGCCTGCCTGAGAACGTGTCTTTGAGACTAAAACATCGCCTTGATGATGCATGATTTGGATTTTTTTTTTTCCCAATCTCAAAACTATGAGCTGAAAAATCCCCATTGTTTAAACCAATCCCTTCCATGGTATTGGCATGAGCAGCCAAGAAATCTAAAACATTCCTATTCTCCCCTTGAGGGTTGTCAACATTACATAACTAGCAGGCTGGCTAGGTGCTTCTAATATAAATTGGTATTAAAGCAGATCAGGAAAATTGTATGTGAAGCCTTATGTCAGCTGATGGCCATAATAATAACCCAGTGTATGCATCACAAAACTTCTTATTATGGTCCATTTCCCTATATAATCTGATTCAAGGCAATTGAACTAACTGGTGATTGACACAAGGATAACTCTTAGGATGCTTATTATTCATTAAATGTCACAGAAATAAACTCTGCATGCTACATTTTTTAAGATGGTTTCAATGCCTCTTCTATTTTTCTACAGAGAAACGGATGGAGTTACATCTGATAGAATATTATTATGTTATTTTTCTAGGAACTAGACAAGTGTGTATAATGCAATATGGAAATAATTTACTTTTACTGTGCTTTACCTGGGAAGAACAAATATTCATTTCTGTCCTGAGAACAATGGATAACTAATCACATTTATAAATGTACTCCATTAAACAAATTTCTCTTGTGCATGAAATTTATGTTTAATAAACTTAATTTTATTATGTAGTTCCTACTCTAAGAAATTGAGGGGGAACAGACAAAAAAGTCCAGTCCATCAATTAAATAGTTTGTAATATAGGGCATAGTATTTTTCTTTTTCCACATAAGCAATTGTCACCAAAATATTCAATTCCATGGAAAGGTAGTACCTGCTTAAATATGGAAAAAGCTAATAAGCACAAAGGCTAAAAAGTCAAAGGTTAATGTGAAATTGGCTTGGTCAATGCATGTGATATTTTCTAAATGATTTTAAATGCTGTTTTAAATATATGAATCTTACTTTAAAATACATTTTAATTTTGAAGTAACCATCATTTTATAGTTCATAAGGTGGTGCTTTCAGATGCCCTTTACGGCTTTTATTACTATTGAAACATTGGATAAATTATAGTGTATAGTTTTGGTCCTAGATTAGCACTAGTCCTAGTGCTAGGAAATGATTAGTTGTCAGATTTCAATTTTAGTATAACAGATTTAAATCTATTAAAAATTCATTGGCTTTCATATAGGAAAAAAATGTGGAACTATCTTTGGTCTTTGATATGTCCATCATTAGAACTTAAGAGTTGAAAAGTTTTTGATCATAGCAAAAAAAGGTTATGAAGAAAAGAAATATGAAAAGTAAAGGCCAATATTTCAGACATTTAGATTAAAAACTAAGGAAAAATGTTTGATTCTTCTAGGAAGAAACATTTATCTTTAGTCATTCTGTTGCATTTTGTTAATAAAGAGAACTCAGTGAATACTGATCAGAGAATGTACCTAAGAAAAATAGAAGAAAATAATGTCAAACAAGCTTATAAAGAATTTTTGGTACGTTTATGTAGTATTATGACAGTTTTCTATGTTTTTAAATCCAAACAACAAAACATCACAATTGCAATTGAAATTAGTAAATGGGTGAAGAATTCATGAAATAATCTATGGATACCTAAGGGTTCTGGGTAGTGCAGCTAATGTTTTTTTTAATTAGAAATATTTGTGAAAATGCTTGAGGTTTGAAAGGAAGGTATCTGGGAGACAGGGCATTTTATTAGACATGAAATTTTAAAATGTCTAATCAGTTTTCTAAATGTAGTCTGAAACATTTAAATGATGCTTGTATTATTTTGAATCATAGACAGCATGAATCTCATTTTGGAAGGGCTCAAAGCATATTTACCTTCTACACAGGGGAATAAGTATTTTCTGGAAAGTCAATGAAAAATTATAAGACAAAACTACATGGCAAGCCTCAAATCATGTCATCAAATGACAATGAGTGGAACACAAATCCTTTGCAATTCTTGTTTGTCTAAAGGGAGAAAAATTGTTTCTTCCTTGAATATCTATGAAACTTATTAATAAATATATGTTCAGGGATATTATATCATCAGGATTGGTCCATATCTACCATAGCTGTGATGCCTGGCTGGGTCACACTTGGGCAGATAGATATTAGACAGACAGATAGATGGATAGTCAGATTATCTTAGGTATATATAATTAAAAGAATGGCATAACTACCCTAAAACTAATAATCAATATTTATATATTAGTTCATTTAGCCATCTTAATGCAACTAGTCAATGCATTAAGTGCAGCATTAACAAAATTTTATGATTAGTTTAAGGAAAAATAGTACAATGTGGTAAACATGCATTTTTTAAATCCATCTGTGTTTATGCTTGAAACATATTTCAAATAGTCAAAAATAGGATTTGGGGAGAGTAGTTGGTTGAACAGTGGCCTCACAATAGATATGTTTACATCCAAATCCCAGACACCTGTGTGTGTTACCTTATTTGAAAAAAAGGGGTCTTTTCAGATATAAGTAAAACAAGGGTCTTGAGATAAGGTTATCCTGGATCCTAACTCCAAAAACAAGCGTCTATGTAAGTGACAGAAGAGATGACACAGGCACACAGAGACAAGTTCACATGAGGGTGAAGTAGAGAATGAAGTAATACAGTCACAAACCAAGGAATGCTTGAGCCACCAGAAGCTGGAAGGAGCAAGGAAAGATTCTCCTTTACCAATTCAGAGGCTGTATAGTCCTACAAACAACGTGATTTCAAACTTCTGACTTCCAAAGTTCTTAGAAAATAAAGTTCTGTTGTTATAAGCCACCAGTTTTGTGGTAATTCACTATGGCAGCCACAGGAACCAATTACAGTGGGAATGAGGGTCAGTAAAAAGGGTATACAATATATTATAATCTTTTTTACAAAAATATGAAATGTTCATTCAAACACTGGGGATTTTAGAAATGAAATAAAAAGCTATTAGCCAGTACTATACATCCACTTTTAAAATACTAGACATATGGATGTTTTTCTCTGGAACGGTCCTTATTCCACTGACTATGACCTTCTTTTATGACCCTATCTTCTAAAATACTCAAGCCCATAATCACCTGGGTCCTCAGAAATTCCTACATTCTAGGCACCCATGCTCCCTATGATTTTCCAGCTGTTTTAACGCTTTGCTACAAACTATAAGGATACATTTATGAACAATTTTGAGTATCTTTACAAAATGTTGATAAACTATAAAATCAAGCAAATTATTTTACCTTTGGACCTTGTCTTCCTGGATATCCTGGTAATCCTGGGACACCAAGTTTCCCCTAAAGTTCAAATAGTAATAATAAACATTTTACATTGAATTAAAATGGCAATGACATTTAATAATTTTTCTAGATGCTAGAACCATTTATTTTCACACTCAAAAGGAATAGAATAATTTGTATAGAAAAAAATGTTGTTTTGGACTATTACTACTACAAGTGCTATCATGTTGGTTAAGTTATCCTCTGTTGTGAAAGTGATGGTGCCAACTTTGGGGACATAGAAACTTAAGCTAAAGAGAACGCCATGCCCCTTTGTGAATCTAAATCATGACTAAAGAAAACCTCTAAGATTTTTCAACATTAAAAATCAAGTTAGTTGATGTAGTTGGAACTACATTTAGACATTACTACAAAACGTTTTGGATACAATCATTTTATTTTTTCCAGTGCTAATGTATTGCAAGTGATCTTGAGTTTAACTTTTTCCATAGGGTAAGTAAAGTTTAAATAACTTTGAACTAAATTTTGAGCAAAATTTCTTTTCATTCAAGTATCCAGGTAAACATGGGTTAATGAATACACTGAATGTTGAGAGCAATAGCTAAATAATGACGATTTTTGTTGAGTATTAATACCTGAAGATGGGTACTTGAATATGCAACTATTTTGTTTCAATTCAATAATGTTACCTCTTAATGTGTAAGTGCTGAAACAAAATGCAGTTTATAACAGATTCCAAAGATGTATACCAAATACCAAGAAGTTCCAAATACTATGCTAACAAAATTAGTCCCCTGAAATTTCTTTCTGAGCAAAGCATGCATAATAAAATTCAGGTAGATGGGGAGATAAATTACTAAATGAATGAACTGAATAAAATATGTTTATGGTATTTTACTTTGTTTCATTTCCTATAAAAGTATACTTCATAGGTAAAATATTTTGTGAAATCTTAAATGTTAGCAAGCACATAGTATCATTAGTTCCAACATACATAAAGAAAATAAAAAGAAAAAGAAAACAATAATTACTATATTCAACCATGAAAGATGGGCAGTACTTTCTGGGTAAAAACAAATATTTTACTGGAAGAAACAAGGCAAGAAATTAAGAACATAGATAGTTTATGACCTTGTTATTAGTCATTGTGACAAATAATTGTATTATTCAAGAATAACACTGCATAGGTAAGTAGTCTTAGGATTGAAAACATTCAAACAAGCTCATAAATGCTTATTTATAATGATGTTCCCTTATATGCATTATGTTATTATAGCTTAGTTTGTGCCATCCATTTCAAGGTTAATGACACTCCCTAAATATGATCATAAAAGTCTTTGTGTTATATGTTAAATTCTACTTTAGAAAGTATATTCAAATTAATTTTAGAGTAATTTAAAAGTAAATCCAGACAGAGCAATCCATTCATATTTATATGCAACTTCAATAAAAGGAAAAAAGTAATGAAATGTTAAATATGAAGAATCGTGAAGTAGTTTTAGATATCTGATGACTCAGAATAGTTTGTGAGATCATCTTTTAAGAATGAAGTGGTGCTCAGATAAGAAGACAATCCCAGAATAACAGTAAACTACTGTCCATTGAGCACTTTTAAGGAGAAGGGTGTAACAGTCATTTAAGCCACTGGTTCCCTCCAATCTTTTAACTCACCATCTCAACACTATAACATTGGTCACAATTCACAAACGGAAGCTGGGATTGTGAATCTATAGAAGAACTGCCACATCAGATGATTCATAATGACTTAAGGTATTTTTTTTTCTTGTTTCCTCACAATCTCTCTATATATTTTCCTTTGGGACTAGGTGGGGATGTCAGGTGATTATGTTCTCCTTAACTAGCAGGAATTTTTTTTCTATTATAAAATAATAGCTTGGTCTTTTAGAAAATTAGGAAACAGACACACATATAAAAATGAAGGAAATCATTCCAAATTACTCCAACAAGAAATAATTATTATTTATATTTTTTTCGTTACACAATGTTTTAACATTTGTCATGGAATCTTCTAGTTTTTCTTTTTTAAATTTAATTTTCACACTATATTATAAAAAGTTTACCTTATCACTAGTCCATTAAGGCATAATTTTAATGTAGCCAATAATTAAATTTAAGTGTAAATGAATTGGTTGAATAATATCTTTAAAATAATACATGAAGTCTAGTGGCTCTCAATCCAAAGAACATTAGAATTAACTAGAGAGATTTTAAAACATTCTGATGCCTGGGTTGATCCCACATCAATTAAAATCTCTTGGATTTGGGAATGATCATCATTAATTTTTAAATACGAAAATATAAAATTATGTTGGAAAAATTAAGAATGTACATTTTGGTTTGAGGGAGAAACTATGATTCTCCTTGTTCCAAAACAAAAACTAGGCCATTTTCATTGATTCTTTCATCTTTCTTTAATCACACTCAAATCTTAACTTCCAATGTGGAAAATGATCCTGCAATGGTCAAGGATAGCTGAGGGGGCTAGAAAATAAAAAAGGGTGGAAAAGTACAAACACAGTCATAAAATGATTGCCCTTATAAACAGTATAAGAATATGCTTGAAGACTCTTCTAGATTTATGACATGGGTCATTAAAAATATTTTAAAATGACAATGCAGCTTCACTTGCAAGAGGAACTGTGAATTTACAGTTTTTTACTGACCTTCTCTCCAGCTTGACCTGAAGGGCCAGGGTCTCCAGTTGGACCTGCTCGACCTTTGGGCCCCTCTGGGCCATCTTCTCCTCTTGGGCCTAGTTGGCCAACTTCTCCCTGAAAAACAGAAAAACAACATACGCATTTGGAGATTGAGTGGCAGAGAATACAGTCTATCAAAAAATCATATTCAACTCTTGGTTTGTTTCCTTATGTTTGTTTATGACAAAGAGGCTTAAAAGTGATAGAGTTTATTCATCAATCCATTACTGAGCAAACAGAGGAATGCTGTCTGACATTTCTGAAAATCTACAAGACATATATTTTCATATATCACATAAAGTTGCTTAAACAAATTCTGTATTACAGAAAGAGATAAACGTCAGACTCAAGATGAGGGAGCAAATTTGGAAATCACTCATTGATTGGAACACAAAAAATGCTCCATTTTGTATTACGTATTCAGCTTTAAGGTATCAGGGTATCAGTTACTGAAATATGTAATTTATTACATCTTTCACTGGCACAAGCTTTACATACACTTTAGGTAAATCAAGGTTGTGGCAGTTTGAAGATATGTGGATCCAAGAAAATTATGTCTTAGGGCTAACCCATTCCTGTGCAGGTAAACATACTGTAGGTGGGAGCTTTGATTAAATTACTTCAGTTGAGGACCTTTGACTAGATTGTGTGACCCAGGGTTAGTTTTAATTCTCTTACTGAAGTCCTTTATAAATGGAGAAATAAAAAGTCTCAGAGAGAGAGAGGACCCCAGTAGCTGAGAGAGAAGGCCCTGGGAGCCAGAGGCTGAAATCAACAGAATACAGAAGCTGAGAGGAAGTCACTTTAGGCAAAAGATGAAAGCAACCAGGCCCAGAGGAGAGGGGAGAGAGGAGCAGAGGCCGCCATGTGCCTGAGGGAACGCAGCTGCAGCTCAGGGAGGAAATATCTCCTGATGTCTAAGATGCCTTGATTTAAACATCTGGTATATTGCTTGGCAGCCTTTAGCAAACTAAAACAAAAGTATTCCACTGTATGCTTTATTAGCTATTATTATATTAGTTATAAAACAATTCTTCCTAATAAAGGAAGAATTTCTTTATGTTCATATTTTCTTTGTTTTTGAGATACCCTTTACCAGTAAAGAAATATGGTATTATTTCACTCAAACACTCAAATCCCCATATAATTAAAATTCATGAAATTCTAGCCATCATAGCTCACTCTATACAGAAAACATTTTAGAACAAACCTATCAAATTATTTCTCTTAACTGAACCATTTTCTAAAACTGTCCAAAAATGATAGGATAAGTTATATATGTGTTATATATGTGTGTATGAGTGTTATGGGGTATAAGGAAATTTAATATAACATATAAAAAGTAACTGATAATAGGTAATTTCCACAAAAATCAATCTTCACATAAAAATCTAGGTGAGCAATATCTCAGTACAAATATATTATTTATCCTGTGCTTCATATACACACACACACACACACATATAATTACATACACTTATGCAAATTTTCTTTGTACTTACTCTGTCACCTTTAAGACCCATGTCACCTTTGAATCCTGGAAAACCATCTTCACCCTAAAAAATATAAGTAATAAATCAGACACTTAATTAGCCATGTGAATGAAACTAAAATATGGCTAAATAAATTATGATTGCTATATACAGAAAAATTATTATGAAAAATGTGAATTCTACTTGTAAAACCTCCTCCCTTCACTCCCTTACTCCAGTCCTCATCGTACCTCACATACTTTTTTATCCGCAGCATCCTCCTATTTTTCCAAAATTATTAGCTAAGGAAATACTTCTTACCAATCTTACTGAAATCTGTACTTTTAATAAGTAGGCTTCAAGAGCAACTTTACTACTTCTCTTAGTTTTAAGAAAAGAGTTAAATTCCTAAGGAATAACCATTCATACACTCAAAAGCATTAATAAAGCAATTACTTTGCTCAAAGTACAATGGGATATTTTGAGAGTTTTGTTTTACCAATATAATGAAAGTAGAAAAATTTCAGTAATGTTGGTACAGTTGAAGTAGAATGTGTGTTCAGAAAATAAAAAGATGATGGTGATAATTGATCATGATGGTAGCAATGTTGGTGGTGATGATTATTTTGATTGATATGTTTGGGGCAAGTAATGTATAAGAGAAAAGTTTGACAGAGGAATTGTTATTTTAGTTGGTAGTTGAGAATGGACATGACTTTCAGACTTAGAGGAAAATATAGACATTTCAGTTTGAGAATGAGAACAGAGCTAAGACAAATAAGCACATGTAATTCCACACTCTGCCTCTAATATTCCACACTCTGCCTCTATAATGACCTCTATAAATACAATACTGATCACATCAATTTGTACTTTAACATACCTTAATGTCTCTAAATTGCTAATGATGAATATAAGACCCAAACGTACCCCCCCCCACCACACCATGACCTTGCTTTTGTTTTTAACATCTGCAGCCTTATCTTTTGTCATTAATCCCTTCCACTGTCTACTCAAGACTCTGGGTTTGAGTTCCAACAAAACTGAATTATTTGCATTTCCATTCATAACTCTTGTGTTGGACACTATCTCCTATGCACACTCAAAAGCCCTTTCTTTGCCCTACTGGCAATATTTTACTCTTCCTCTTTGAAGACTCAGCTCATGATTTTGCTATGAATTTTTCCCTGACCTCAATCCACTTCTCCTAAAATTAACCTGTGTCCTGTCTTTCCCAACAAACATTCATCATTGTAACAATATGGCATACTGCTCTTAGTTGATTACAGTTCTCTTTCTTTCTACTACATGGTAGCGGACAAGGCTGATTCCTAATTCATCTCTGTGTCTCCAGTGTCTAGTACAGGGTTGGCCTTCAATAATCATAAAACTAAAAAAAGCTTTATAAAATGAATATTTGGAAGCTGTCCATGCTTCTGTGTGTGTCTGGCAAGGTATACTGAAGGCCCCAAAATACAAGGTAACTATGGAATTATGAGACTGAATCCTGGAAAGGGGATCCAAACTTATGTTTTGTCTACTCCTAAGAATTCTGACAAGCTTAGAAATATTCATCTTCAAGGAAAAGCATAATCCTTTCAATGGTATGGCCATAAAGTGGTTTTGTAGGAGAGGGCTTTTCTCTATACTGAGTACCACTGGATAAGTTGAAAATGACCACTTAACTTCCTATTAACTATTGTATTCACCACTTTATCCCTAGAGAGAAGGGTAATTACACAGTTGCCAAGTTTAGTTTAAAGAATACTGCACACTTTATCTAAAAATCAGTAACAAGTCTTATAATTGCTTGAGGCAGAGAGTTTTTTTCTTTTAGAGGCAACTCAGTAGACTGAATGCTATTCAAGTCTTTGTTTTCAATATATTAAAATTAAAGAAAAAGACAGCTATCAAATGTACTAGGTATATGCTTACAATAAATAAGACTTTTAACAGACCTAATTATCAGTCTGAATTCATCTTTAAAAAGGAAATAGTTTTAGAAGATGTGAAAAGAGAAATCCATCTACATTTGTTTCATCAGGCTATGTGATTTGAGGTCTAAGTAATAAAAATGAGTCTAAAAAATGGAGAATTAAAATTTTTTTAGAGTATTAACTTGCTATTTTCCTTTAGGTGAAAAAGCTTCAATTCTCTCGTTATTTCTTATAACTTAAGTAATAGATTATAATGCATATGCAGACAAACAAAATAAACAATGCATATTAAAAATTCATAAATGCTTGGTGGGCACTAAGACCAGAGGGGGAAAAAATTGATTCTTAAACATCTTAACAAGAGAATTCCAAAATAAAATAATGCTTTTTAGCATAGTCAACCAACAAAGGATTACAAGTTCAACACTACTCGAACCATCACTGTGTTCAGTTTCATCTCAGCAAGACACTATACCATGAAGTTCATCTGTAATGATCAAGATGAACAGCTATCATCATCAAAGTATCTGAGTTAATTCAAACAGCATGCCTGATTTTCCATACTAATTTCCAAAGTGCATGACAGTATACCTGCATACCTTTACTGTTTCAGTGGTTCACTTTTTTCAGAAAAATATATTACAATGGACATATTAAATCCATAGCTTCTTGTTATTTATTTCTAATTATACCAAATCCACTCAAGGTCCTTTTGGTACCATTATGTCAATGAGAATAAATGGTTGTCCTTGAAATTAATAAAGTTAACATTCTGGATACCTCTCACTAAATCTACCAGCATTTTATAACATAAACTTCTGTGTTGTTTTTATTTTTCTAAAATAATTCTGTAGTAAGAATTAATCTGATACTGATTCTGAATAATGCCATTCCCTTTGCATAATCTTTGAACAATTTGGGGCCTCTATACTCATGTTTAATATTTCCTATGAAGAAATGTGACTTTCATATTGTTCATTCAAAAGCAATTAAACTATAATCTATCCTATAAAAGATACCTTATTCTTACCTAGTATGAGACATTCCTTCATCTATATGCCCCTGGTTCTAATCCTTATCTCCTCCTTATTAATCCTTTTGCTTCGCACACAATATCACAGAGGAAGACTTGTCCTCCAATTGATCAGGGTACTTCTTGCTTTCATGTTTTGCACTGCATTCCATTTATGATTTGGAAGGGAGGGTTGGGGGAATTTCAATAGAGGATAAAGAAAACAAATATTCCTCTGACATACATACAACTGGATATTGTCCAACACCTGCAGTCAAGTCATTCATGAGGAGAACCCCATGATTTACAGAATTTTAACAGATATAAGAAAAAAAGCAGGGCGGGGGGGGGGGGAGTTGAAGGATTTATTCTGTTTATGACATATTCATTTCTGTGCTATAATCCAACCCTCACCCCAAAATACAGGACATTATTATTGTTATAAAAAAGTTTCCATGATACAGGACACAGAATTAGACTAGCACTGTGTGGTTGCAGTCATCACTCAATGTATGTGTGAGAAATGAAATACCTGTTAATAAATTCAAATTTTGTTATGACATTTATACAGTAAATTAAAATCCCCTCAAAGGTTATTAATAGTTTACCTTTTCACCTTTAGAGCCCTTGAGACCTCTGACACCATCAGCTCCCTATGGAAGAAAGTAGAAGGATTAACTGACAATAACATTTGACATTGAAATTAAATAATGAGAGAAAAATTAAGATTTACCTTTACTCCACGGGGCCCAGGGTAGCCAATAGGACCCTGTGGACCTGGAGGACCCTGAAAAAGACCCAGCAGAATTTAAATATATAATACATTGGAAGTGCGACTCATTCACATACTTTAATTTCACCAAGTAATCTGCAAATATATGGTATTTTTTACTACTAATATTTGGTAATTATTTCTTGGATGGTTTATCATTTGTTCATAGGAGCACATATGGTGAATTGGTCATATAACCAGCACTACCCACTTGAAATATTTTACATCATATATTCATGCTAAAAGTAAGATCCCTAGATAGACCAATAAGACAAATGCCAATAAATACATAAAATATGTAGTAAACCATTAGGCAATTAATTACAATTTTCCACACCTGAAAAAATGTGATGTTATAGGCTTAATGTGTGTTATAGGCAGTTATAGATTAACTATCTGGATCAATAATTTCTAATAAAAAAATCTTATGTAAATTCAAAGCAGCCATATCATCAAGAACATGATCAAAATTATATATTTTCTACCCCTGGCTTGATTTCACTATTCTACCCAAAGGAATAAAATCCATCATAAAACAGCGTTTCCAATTCCTATAGTAACACTGAGAATTTTAATACTATATTAATAAGAATGCAAAACTAGCAACTCTAAACATAAATGATCCTACCCCTGCTCCTGCAATCCAAATAGCATGAACATTGAATAAGCTTTTATTTTGGTATTTTATTTAGATATTTTGATAATCATTGTTCTTAAAATGTAAGCTCCTCCTAGTTAAAGGGTTCCAGAAAGAAATATGTACAGATAAAATTAGGGTGACAACATTTTTGTTGAAATTTAATAATTCTTGTACAATTTTATTGTTATTATTTATGATACTATTCCATATATGGTATATATGCAAAATGTGGGTCTTGCCCCGACCATGAGAATATTTTTTAAAAAAGGAAATTTAAATTATAAAACTGCTAAGAAACAATTAAAAGTTACATATCCAAAACATGCCTGCTTATTATACCATAAAGAAAAAAAATAACTAAATGTGTTTGATTTAGATTTAAATGCTAGCACAAATTCTTCAGAAAATAAATATTAACAGGTAGAGATAAACTATTTTCTGGTATTTATTTTCTAATACTCATAACTTTAAATGTATACTTAAATGAGTAGGCACGTTAGAGTGATGACCACTCTACTTTGTAACATACCAGAGCACCTTTATCTCCAGACTGGCCTTCTTTTCCAGGGTGACCCTATATTTAACAAAAATAAATACTGGTTAGATGCAATTTTAATAGTAATTTACACACTACTTTTATTCTTCTTTCCAAACTACTGAGATCTTACTCTTTATGTTTGAGAAAGATTGAACATTTTGCCTCAGTGCACATGGTTTTAAATAATAGTAGAAGCTGTGGCATTTGGAAAGAAACATAATAAGCTTATATTTGACAGACAAAATTTTCATCAAATACATAATACTTATTCTTCATCAAAAATTCGACCCCAGCCTCAAATAAGGTCTTAGTTGAACGTATTTTAAATTTGACTTCACTTTCACATATTCATCGAATAATCATACATGCATCTTCAAAAGGCTTTTGGGGTATGCATATGAGGCATGTAAAAATGTAGCAAGATTAAATAGATAACAATAGTGTTAATAATCAGGTTATTGAGATTCAGTAAATAGATATGTACAGCTACATCACAATTATACTCAATAAAAACAAGCAGAGACAGGATGAGAAATCTCTTACCCTGGCCCTTATAAATCTGAGAAAGTAGTTTGAAGTAAGAAAAAAATCATAAATAACAGAAGTTAATAAAGCAACTGTAGAGATTTCATATTTATTACTTCTTAAGGGGAAATAATAAACAGTATTATGCAACCAGAGAAGAAGGAAATCCCTGAAATCTGGGGAAATTACATGGGAGATGTCTAAGAAAGTTTGTAAATTGTGAGGAACATTAAAAATCATGTAGAATTTGAAAAAGGGGCAAAGATGGAGAAGTGCTTTCTATCAAAATAAAATTATATAATGCATAAGCACAGCTCTAGGGCTAGAAAAGTCTAGAGCCTGCTGAGAAAAAGTGAGTAGAGTTGCTTGCCTAGAGTTGATGGTTCATTAAAAGGTAGGAAAATACAAGGTTCTGCCTGGCAGTATCAGAATGAGTTTATACAAAGGTCAATGTGAGCTCATTAAAGGTTTCACAAAATGGAAGTGACAAGATATCAAAATGGTGTTATATAGAGATCAAGGTTTTATTACTGGATAATTTGCTTTTATTAGTGACTTTAAATATAGTTTCTAAAATACATGTAAAATCAATTTTTGAAGACAATATAGAAATTTTAATGATCAGGTAATTAGTACTTACAGGAGGTCCATCAGCACCAGGAAGGCCACTTAGCCCTGGTTTTCCTTGCGGTCCCTGATCAAATATAGAAAAAGGATATTTTATTTTTAAAAATATGAAAATGATGAAACCTCTGACTTTGTATATAAGAATAATCTACTAATAAATTATTAGCTTGAGTCAATAGATTTTATCTACAAGTAATAAATGTTTATATTATTTTAAACATACTATATGGAGGAAATGTTAAGTAAAGATAAATGAAGACCAAATTTAATAGATAGCAATAACATGCAAATTTTTGACCTGCTTAATAGTCCTGAAGGTCTAAATGAGTTAATAGTTCTAAATGTCATTTCATAATTAACAAAATAACTTTTGCATTCCACAATAAAATAGAGCTTATAGAAATAAAGAGAACGATGTGGTTAGGAATAAAAGGAGGTAAAAAAAAATAAAGTAGTAAACATTGAATATTTTCATCAATAATTAGTGCCAACTCAAATAAAAACTGAGCAACATTGATAAAACTCTAGTAATTATTAAAATATTTAAGAACTATAAGATAAAGTATGAAAGGGATTCTTATGACATGATGAAAAATGCACCTAATACTCTGATGTAAAGTGGACACAATTTAATGTGCATCAAACAAGTAATAAAAACTATTAAACATATTGCTATAATAACTGTGTAACTACTGAAGATTTAAAATCTCATTAAACTTGAACTTAACTAAATTTAGAATATGGGAAGAGTCACACTGCAAGAAGTGGAGCTTTTCTTGAGAAAAAAGAAAGATTCTGCTGAGAATTATTAACTTTATCAAATCTCCAGGCTAAAAGCCATCATGTTTACTTATCACATCATTAGCCAGGATTTGGAAATATTTGAAAGAACAAGATACATCGGCAAGGCAAATACTTGGTGTAGTCTGAGGCTTTTCTCAGAGAATATTAGGATAAGCATCGTGTTCATGTTGACAGGGATTACAGCTTTTAAAAGAAAACCTTACTTACTTAAATCACTAAGGGAACAACAAAA
This sequence comes from Dasypus novemcinctus, assembly GCF_030445035.2. Classification (NCBI taxonomy): domain Eukaryota; kingdom Metazoa; phylum Chordata; class Mammalia; order Cingulata; family Dasypodidae; genus Dasypus; species Dasypus novemcinctus. Next base: position 21,665,279 of record NC_080681.1, on the reverse strand, counting down.
AATAAAGATAACCTTAAAATTGAGGCAGGTTAGTATAGGAAAGGAGGGAAGGGCCGGGAAGGCCGCAGGTCAGAACAAAGCCAGGAGACCCTGCCTGGAAACCCCCTGAGGGGAGGCAGCTGCTGGAGAACACAGCTGTAACCCTACAGCAGAAAAGCTCCCCAAGACCTGGTCAAGAAGTCCCATTTGAAACTCCCAGGCTCAAAAGATGCCCCGGATAAGGGCGAACAGAAAGGCCTCCCTATTGGTTCCCTGAAAGCTGGTAGGTGAAGGTCGAAAGGCAACCGATCAGGACAGCAAGTAGCTGAGATCCCTCCTTAATATGGAGGAAGAGGAAAGGCCTTAAAACACTTTAAAAGTTACCCCGGCGCCCCATGTTACACATCTCACCCTGCAGCACGCTCACGCTCGTGTGTTTATCAATAAACTTTTTACTGGCCTCATTTTTTTTAAAAAGTCGAGTCAGTGATATCCTATAATTGACATTAATTGTTATCTCATTTAAAGGATTTAAAAGTTTCAATTTCTTTCACCACTCTACAAAGTCAGATTCAATCAAGTAATTTAATATTATGTAATAATTATTATAAAGAACAAAGTTTTTTTGGCAATATTCTGCCTGTCACTTAAATGATCTTTTACACTCAAGACAATGGTCTTATTTCTTTAAATCAAAATATATAGCATGAACAGAACTACTACATTAATTATCATCAATATATGTGATATTTCCGTGATAATGATCTTCTGGGGAATTATAAACGAAGTTTTTGGTTGCTATATATCTGAAGGTAGAAGAGAAATATTGAACTCTTACTATAAGATGGTAGTTAAAATCAAGTTAAAAATCAATCCTTTTCTTTTAGAATGGAATCTCTGTGAGAGCAAAATGTGTTTAACTGTTTTTGTAATTGCTTGTTTTCTCAGGGGAAAATAAAGTCAAATGCATAAATGTGACATTGTTCAGATTTTAATACAATATTTATAATTTATTGAGTGTTTGCACCTTAAGCAATTTATATGCATTTGTACTTTAAAGCTCAAGCAATTATATGAAATCAAAGAGTTTGGGTAAATTAACCACTATCAGTACATGACAGAATTGCAATCTAAGTTCAGGTCTGTAACCATGTACCCAAAGTCCTTCCCTTTAAACAATATTTATTATTAATTTGTGTCTTGCTATTACATACTGAGCCCACGGAGTAATATAATACAATTTGTTTTCTGTAAAGCAATTAATATACGAGTGCTATAAATATTGAAATCATACGTAAATTAAATCACAGGAAAGAATATAATTAGGTTACAAAATGTCAAAGAAAACAAAGTTTGTTGTTGTTTTTTTTAGTTAATAAACTTTATAAAATATTTTGGAGCAAATGAAATAAAACCAGAGGTTTTAAAAACTTAGTCTCTGGGACATATACTTAACTAGTATAGTGCTAATTATAGGTTCAAATAAAAGGGGCAGGACAGCCATGAGTAGAGAAACTATAAATGAGTCTAACTCTGTTACAATGAGAAGCATAAATTCCAAAGTAAGGCCCACGAACAGGATGCTGAATCCCAGAGCTTATCTGTCCAGCCTGGATGTCTGAATGACTCTAGAGCCCTCAGGAGCCCCGCTATTTGAGGCACCCTTACTGTGGCAGCCAATGGTCCACTCATGTGCCAGTTGAGTACTGATTCTCAGCAGAGTTGTAACACCTACTCTCTAGTTCATTGGATTCACTCAGCATAACTGACCAGGAGATGACGATGGACAACCCAGCCCAAGGAACAGAGTGTCTGCAACTGCAAGCAAGATAGTTTCATCCATCTGCCCCATAGAATCTAAGCCCCCTCTCAATTAGAAACAGAGTGGACATCACCACCCCAAAATCCTCAAGACTGGGGAATGAACAATGGACGAAAGTAGTCTTACTATTGTTCTATTGTAGACTTATTATTCTAGCAATAGAGGAACTTTTATCATTGATATAAAGGCAATGGCAAATAAAGGTTCTGAGGGGAGGGAGAAGAACAGGTGCAATATGGGGACATTTTGGGGATACTGGAATTGTCCTGCATGACATTGCAATGATGGATACAGGCCATTATACATTTCACCATAACCTACACAGGATAGAGCATAAACTATAATGTAAATATAGTCCAAGGTTAGTAGCAATGCTTCAATCTATGTTCATCAATTGTAACAAATGTATCACATTAATGGAGGATGTTGTTAATGTGGAAAAGTGTGGGAGGGGAAAGGGATGGGGTATATGGGAATCCCCTATATTTTTAATTTAACATGTATGTAATCTAGAGCTTCTTTAAAAATAAAAATACAAAACTAATTTTAAAAACTTAGACAAACATATTAAATTTCTTGGAAATTAAAATAATATATGACAGTAATCAATCCATATTTAAATATTATAGTATGATCTGACTGAAAAGTCATTATTCACCAAGTTTTTGGGGATAAGTCTGCTGAGCCAAAAGAAATAGATAGCAGTATATCATGAGAAAAAACTTCTGTAGATGCAATATAAAATATATACTAACATAAAAGCAATATAAATGAAATGTGTTTCCCTGGTGTTCTTTGATTTCTCTCTTCTTTTGATAGAAAGAGAGTGCTTCTAAGCCTATGAGTTGATTAAGTGGAAAGTTCAGAGCAGAGACAGAAACAGCAGGTACTTAAGACAGTTCTCTTTTTACCATAAGAAGTGTGGTGAACCAGAACTTACATTTTATTTGGCTCAGCAAAGGAAATTCAGATATGCCAATTTTCCTTAAGAGCATTCTCCTTTTACAAATCAAGAGTACATATAGTAAAATCTTGATAGAACATTTAATAGTAGATGTCTCAAGTGAGATTCTTAATAAATAGAGTATATTTAAAGCAGGACAAACCAAAATTTGATGAGTGGCCCAGATCAGAACCTCTAATATAAACTAAAGAATGAAAATGACATTTGGGACATAACATCCTGAGTCTAAGGGTCATTTTCCAGTAAACACTCCTATACAGGCAAACATATAGAAAATAGTCACAGAAAAAAAGACTTCAAGGCCACTTAAATTTGATATGTTCAATCTTACAACTCAATAATGAGACAAATAACCCAAAATGTCCAAAAGATGTGTACAGGTATTTCACCAAAGAAAATAGAGAAATGTACAATATGCACTTGAAAAGATGCTCAATATTACTAGGGATTAGGGAAATGAAAATTAAAACCACACTGAAACTACTTCAAACCAACAAAAATGACCATAATCAAAAAGACAGACAATAAAAGTATTGATGTGGATGTGGAAAACTTGGAACCCTCAGTCATTGCTGTTGAGAAAGAAAAACCGTGTAACCTCGTGAGAAAACTGTTTGGCATCTTAAAATGTTAACCACAAATGTACCATATGATGTAGAAATTCCACTTCTAGGTATCTGTGGCAGTTTGATATTGTTTATGAATTATAAAAATAGATATTTGATTATGTTTGTAAACTGGTCTGTTCCTCCAGGCATATTAGATTGTATTAAATTCAGAGTTTTCACTTTCACTTGATTAAATTATGATTAGGGCTTTGATTGGGCCAAGTCAGTAGGATGTTGAGTCCCTGCCCCTAGGTGGGCAGGGATTCACAGAGAAAACTATACAGCAGAGGAGGCGAGTTGGAGCTTTGAACCCTGGGAAGTAAACACACAGGAGAAGAACATAGAGGAATAGATAGCTCCATAGACATGGCAGAGGCCCCAAGAAAAGAGAGAGCTGACAGTCTATAGCTGGTTTTTGGAGAGAGAAGAGCAGTTGAGCCCAGACAGAAGCCCCAGGAGAGAGAGAGAGAGGAGACTTCTCTCAGCCTACAGCTGATACTGGAAGAAGCTAGAACCACGGAGTCTTAAGAAGAAGAGAACCTGAACCCTTGCAGATTTCAGTAGCCATCGTGCTTCAACATGTGGCAACAGACTTTGGTGAGGGAAGTAACTTATACTTTATGACCTGGTAAATGTAAGCTTTTACACCATGTAAATACCTTTTATAGAAACCAATAGATTTCTGGTATTTTGCATCAGCACCCCTTTTGGCTGACTAATACAGTATTGACCAAAAAGAAATATGAAAATGTATGTCTACAAAAAAACTGTTTGCAAATATTCATAGCAGCACTCTCCGTAATAGTCCCAGAGTAGAAACAACCTAAATACGTACCAGCCAATAAGAAGATAAACACAAAGTGCTATATCTAATCAATGGAAAACTGTTCAGCAATAAAAAGGAACAGTGTACTGCTATATGCTACAACGTGGATAAACCTCAGAAATATTATCCCAAATGAAAGCAGCCAGGCACAAAAGGCCACATGTTATCTGAGTCCCTACACATGAAATCTTCAGAAAAGGCAAATGTATAGAGACTGAAAGCAGATTAACTGTCTAGGTCTGGGCAGTGACTGCAACTTGACACAAGGTTTCTTTCTGGGTTGCTACAAATGTTCTAAAATTAGATTGTGGCAAAAGTTGCTCAATTCCACAAATTTACTAAAAATCAGTGACATACACTTAAGAGGGATGAATGCTTAGAGTATATAAATTAAATCCAAAGAAAAAAACCTTACGTTTTAAAAAAAATTGATATGCTCAAATAAATAAGAAAAAATAAGAAAAACAAGTGTTAGAATCAGTTCAAAATTGCACTATATCTACAAGGGACAGGAAATATTACTTGGGGAATCTGGCAGAAGAGATTAGGGAAAAAGTCATCTTCTTAATTAATGATTTATTCTTGCTTTAATCCAGACATTGAGTTATTAGGGGAATAGCATTTGTGACTTATACATGAGAGAGGGTGGCAATGACAGCTTCCCAATTTTCCCTTAATCAGATCTTGCTATAAACCTTTTATCACAAGCAAACCTAATTACATTTTTTTTTAATGAGAAAGAAAAGAAGAATCAAAATAAAGAGAAAACATTCACTCATCCCAGTATGTTTCTGAAATTAATATAGCTGATAATGTCACATTTGGAAGCTGTCCCAATGGAAGCTTTGCGAAATTTTATCACACAGTTCAGAAAAGTCTGAATGAAGTCTCTTCCCCATGATTCTCATGACTTAACTCCAGACTAATTCCTTACGTACTGGTGGAATCTAGATATTTTATGAAAAACAAAAAGGCAGACCTTATACCAGCCTAAGGTTGTTAACCCAAACTTGTTGGCCAGGCTTTACTAGAACAATAGAGTAACTTACTTTTTCACCAGGGGGACCAATTGGACCTTGTGGACCTGGAAGTCCCTGTTTTAAAAGAATTTATTTCATAGGTCAGTTATCACATCACAAGATTATTTTTTTAATAATAAATTACTAGTCTCTCTTAGACATTAAGTGAGTTATGAGCATATGCGTGTGCGTATGTGTACTTTCTTCCCCCCCCCCCCCGAAACTGTTGGAGCACAGTAAGGAGTTTTGCACAAGCTACTTTTTTGGCAAGGGGATTGTAATGTGATCCTATTCAGAGCCCTCCTGCAGGTGTGGCAGTTGCTGCTGGCAATCTGTGAACAGTGAATGACTCATTTTTCTCTTGGAAGAAAGAGGCCTCTTCAACTTTGCTCAAATTAAGGGGAAAAAAAAGGAAAATGTTCCTACATTAATATCCTAAACATCTTTAGCTCTGTGAGGAAAATTCTGAGGCTGTGAATTTGCTTGTGGAAAGATACCATCTTACCCTATGATCTCAAAAGAACGGCGATGGTTCGACTTACTTGAGGGCCTGGATTTCCTTGCTGACCTGGCGGTCCAGGCTCCCCTTGGGGACCCTGCATAGGAAAATACAGTCTTTAAAAGGACTGTTTTGTGTAATAGGTTTCCCCCCTTTCTGAAATGAAAAACGGTCCCCAAATCAGCTTCCTTCTTGGGAATCTGGAAAATCTTGCAAAATATTAATGCTAGCAGAAGCTTATTAACTTAGTGTAATATTATAAGGAATCTTTATTTTAGATCTAGTGGTATTTTCTACATACCATGTTCCCTTTTGGACCTTGAGGGCCATCTACCCCAGCGATTCCCTTCAAAGGAGAAAAAAAGAGGTGAGGATATTTAACACATTTGGATTTTACAACAGAAAATGCAAAAGGCTAACCTAAGAGCATGACACTTTGTAACCAAGGATGAGTAAAAATCATTTTTGAACTTAATGGAAAGGCAGAAAAGGCAAAACCTAAACTCTCTATAAATTTCCACCATTAGGGCAACTTTGCATCATTTTTTGTTAAGAAAAGAATAAAACAGATAAACAAAAAAGAAGGGAAAAGAGAGAAAAGGAGGGGTGGGGAAAGACAACTGAAACTGAGAGGCAGCCTCATTAGATCTTAGGCCATAACAAGGTTAGGTAAGTATCTGGCTGTCTGTTGAAAGATTTCATGGACTCTGGGCTCTGTAAAATCTGGCAAAAGTTTTACCTAGAAAGCTCCTAATGTTTCCAACAATACATACAGGCTGCCCTGTAGGTCCTGGAGTTCCTCTTGGTCCCAGCAAACCTCGCGGGCCCTGGGAGGGAATAAAAGCAGGTCTTCAGAAGAAATGCCCTGGAAATAGGCCTCTCCCTCTGAAGAACATGTAACGTAATGTTTAAAACAAAAACACTTGTATTCCCTTCCTTCATCACACAGAAAGTGGAATTTAAAATAGCATTTTTATTAATAGCCGGTGTTTATACTGATCCAAAAGCCAGACAGATAACTGAGTCTTTAATAACAGACACTGTGTATCTTTGATTCTATAAATTTACATATAAATCACTTGGGAAAATTTAAAAATAGGCAATAGTTTAACACTTTACATAAGGTGCTTTTGTATCATTTTCTGATTTGAATGGCTACACCGAATCTTATCATTCAATCAGAGAGACTATACAAATAGAAGAGTCGGATTCTCATTTATTTTTCATTTAGGTAAATTTCATCTTGAGAAAGAGTATTCACTGATGGAAAGAAACAAACAGCTGGATAACTATATGTGTAGAATAGAGGCACCAAGTTTTTTTTACTACTCTTCCTTCTCCTCCCTCTGCTCCTTCCTTCTCTTTCTCAAAAAAGTCAATATAGTCATTTATTTTGTCTCCTCTTTGCTTGAACTATGCCATTTGACTTGACAGACTCTGAAAATGGCAAGGACAGAAATCAGAGGTCTGCTTATAGCCTTTGGTTTACTAGCTTTGGGTAAACCTACCCAGTTCAGTTTCCTCATTTGTAAAATGTGATTGAGAACAGTGATAAAATCTAGCATAGTTTATTCTTATATCTGGTATGTACTAAGTGTCTTCTTTTGTCTTCTGGCTATAAGCTACATTTACCCTAAATACATAAATAAATTATAGAGCTACTGATGATATATAAAAAATAAAACAAAATAAAAGCAATAGGAATAAAAACCGGTTAGATTCGTGGCTGACAAAATGTTATATTCCGTATTTTGTTCTGTTGCATAAGATTTTCTATGTAACAAAAGAATGGCTTGATTTATCCTTTGCTTTTTTTGCTTTTTAATGAAAATTACCTAATTATCTTAGGTAAGATTGTACGAAGATTGTAAATATTTGTCAGAGTTTATTATTGGTTTTATTTATATGTATATACCAGGTGCTATTGTTCAAAAATAAGTTATAAAAACGAAAAGATAGTTGCTTACAGCTTCACCTGGAAGACCCCTTGGTCCTATTTCTCCATCTTCTCCCTGTCATTGACAAAATGAATGGGAGGTTAATGTAACTGGACAATATAGTTCAATGATTTCCTTCCCTTATGCTTTAATATTAAATTTTCTTAAAGAAATGAAATCTTACTATACCCTCATTCCATCTTCACCAGGAGGGCCAGGAGGTCCTTGGGGTCCTCGTTCACCCTATTAGTGAAAATAGGATTAAAATATGAAATAAATCTGAATATTTACACATCTGTAAGATAACCATCCTGACTAATATGATTGGACAAGTTGGCAAGGGCAACATGCATTATTTGCCTTTCTTAGAACACATCACACAGATAAATCACAATTTTATAATTTAATCTGCTTTACATATTAGCATGCTAGGGAAAATGTTTCCTCAATTTTAAATACAAAAGGTTTAAATAAAAACCTAAAATAATTTTTAGACAATAACTATCAGCTAAACTTTTTAGGAAATTATTTTATTAAAGATTGTTTATGAACATGTATTCCCTTTTTTTTTCTTTTTCTTGCTTCTAGCAAGATGTATAATAATACAACACAACTTTGGAGGACTAAAAGGATTTTGGAATTTTTATAAAAATGAAATTATATGTTAATCTTACATGTGTTAGGCTTTCATGAAATATTTTGCTAGACATTCACATGGTTCTGTTTTCTTTCCTTTTCTTTAATTCTCCAATATACCTTCGGTCTGTCCTACCTTAAATCCTCAAAAAATGTAAGGCTCTAAAGCTAATCCATTCTTTGAAAGACCCCTCTTTGCTTAATTTCCCACTGAAAACATCTATCTTTTCAGCAGGGAGGTTTGTTTAGCCTTAGATAATTATAAGCTCTTGAATTGGATTCAAAGCCTGTATCATCTCAAAGATATAATTTGTGGTATCTTTACTTGAACCATCTAATTTATTATAATGAAATATAGTGCCCAGTATACTATTATATTAATGATTTACAGCCTGCAGATGTTTTCTTTTGAGTATGTTTACTCACTCAAAATTTAAGGGGAAATTGAGACAATTTTGGTAAATGGAGAAAAATTAGATCTCCATCATTTGCTCTTCTATTAATCTGATGTTTTTCAGATACATGCACACAAATTTTAAAGTTCAATTTATATTTGTATTCAAGGAGTGTTTTAATGTCTGAAAACAATTAAAAAGTTTACATTGTTGTCATTTGTGTAGTTTTATCTATTTTTCTTAAAATATGTATTGGGCCAAACAATTTACTAAATAGAGTAAAATATTTTATATTAGCTTTCTTTTGATTTCCTAAAATACATCCATTCTAAAATGTTTCATAAAATTCCTATTATTCCTGTATTACAAGTAATAGAATGATATATCTTACCCTGTGACCTTTGTCACCTGGCAAACCTGGAAGTCCATCAAACCCTCGATCTCCCTGTAAAAATCATCATCATCATCATCTGCATTCCCAGCTTAGCTTTTTTTTTAAATATTTTATTTTATTTATTTATTCCCCCACCCCCCTTGTTTGCACTTGCTGTCTGCTCATCTTCTTGCCTTCTCTTTAGGAGGCACTGGGAACCGAACCTGGGATCTTCCATGTGGGAGAGAGGTACTCAATCACTTGAGCCACCTCAACTGCCTGCTTTGTTGTGTCTCTCATTGTCTTTCCTCTTTGTGTCTCCTTGTTGCTTGCTGTGCCTGCCCATTGTGCCAGCTCACTGTCTTGCTTGCCTTCTCCAGGAGAAACTGGGAACTGAACTGGAACCTCCCATGTGGAAGGTGGGAGCTCAATCTCTGGAGGCACATTTGCCTCCCCAAGCTTAGTTCTATACTTAAATTTAAGGTGCAGTATTTTTTTCCTAACAAAATGTTTAATATTAAAATATAAATTTTTCACAGGTGAATTGATATATGAGATTGAAGGTAATAAATACATGAATTCCTGACCTTTGACCCAGGTTCTCCTGGCATTCCTCTTCCCCCATCAGCACCTGGACGACCCTGATAATAACAAGAGCATAATTAAACAAAAGAGATTCCCAACACACAGAACAAAAGGAAAAAAGACACCGATCCATTCAGATACTCTCAAAATACACAATATAAATCAGATATACCCTTTTTCCAGGTTTTCCAGTTGGGCCAGGGGGGCCTTGGACACCTCGAGGGCCCTATAGCAAAACACCATATATAATTAATTCAAATACGCTCAGTCACATTGACATTTTAGGAATTTTAGAAACTGAGGTCTTTTTAGTTTTACCATTGTTTTCATATACATGTAACTATGTATTTCAATACAGAAAACAAGAAAAACAAATTACCTAAATATTTTCTTGGAAAAAAAGCCACATTTTAATTAAATATATATGTAGGCACATGGCTACATGTAAACAAACAAAAAAATATGTTATCTTAAACTTAAAAAAAAGTTCAATTGTTCATTTTATTCTCAGAAGCTTGAGGTTTTACATTTTCTTTTGCTGCCAACACCCTTGATTCATCTACTTCCCTTTCCAATCCATTTTCCTTCACTTTTCCTTTCATTATTTTAATAACCTCTCCTAGGTATTTCTTCTTTCACAGCATTTATTACATTGAACTGCAATTGCTTTACTACAGTTGAATTCCCCATTAGTGTGTTAACTGCTGAGGTCTTGTACCTACCTACCTAATATGTTTTTGTTTGTTTGTTTTTCAACATTAGATTCCTCAAATTTAGCATATTGCCTGGTACCTGTTTCTTCACTATTCCACAAAATGCTGGAGGATGAAGTGGCAAATCCAAAAGCAAAAATATTCAATGGTACCATGTCATGTCAGATTAAAGTTAAAAATTCTTGATATATTTATCTCTAGAAGCAGTACAACATAATGATATTGTCATTTGCGGACATTGATACACATGTTATAAAATAAATAAAATTAACCAGCTAGCAGTTTAAATAAGCCTTTATAGTCAAATAACTACACTCAGTTTTTAGCTAATGTAAGCAATGCACATAAAATGAATATAGCAGAAGTATATAACACACATTTGAAATTTGTAAATAACTTTTATGATCACCTTAAAAGGCAGATTCTATAAATCATGAAATTTAGGAATGTCTGATAACTATAGGTTAAAAGAGCTTAGCTTTCAAAAACACTATTGCAGTGAAAGGGTTCTACCTTGAAACTTCTTCAATACAAGAGATAATAATAACAGGGAAATCTTGCTTGTTTTTAATAAAAATTATCCTGCCCTTGATTTTGTGTTCCTTTGGCCTGAAGTATGTTTTCAGATTGAATTATTTCATTAAGAGGGCAGTTTGACCCAAAAGTTCATAAATGTCACAAAAGACTAATCTCTCCAGATTTCCATGTAGCAATATAATTTTAATATTTTTATGCAATTCCCAGTTAAGCTGCGAATGCTTTCCATCCCTCACAGTGGCATAAAATAAGTTTGAAAGGAAAGGCCACCATGTCCTGAATGACCCAAATGTACTGCTAGTTTTCTTTGGAATTTTTCTCTTTTCAAATTAGCAAATTGGTTGCATCCTACAATCAGAAAACGGCTCTGCAGCCATGAACTATTGATGCTTGCATCAATTCAGCTTAATCTCAAAGGCTGAGGGAAAACGCTCATCTCAAAAGTTATATAATATATGATTTCATTTATATGAAAGTTTTGAAAAGTTAGAACTGTGGTGATGTAGAAAAACTCCGGAGTGAGGCATGGTAGAGGGCGTGACTGTAAAGGGGTAGCTCAAAGGAAGTGTTTGGGGTCATGGAACTCTATCTTGAAGACTGTGGTGGAGGTCACCACGCATGAATATGTACGGGTGTTAAAATTAAATTTTACTTTATAATAATTTAATAAAATTCATTATAAAAGAAAAAACTATAAACAATTTTAATGGATGGCCACTTGGGACTTCCTACAGCCCACTCAAATTTTGTATGTATTGAGTATTCAGAGAGTATTTTCATTTAGAAGTGAGCACATTTTTAAAAATGCAATGTCACTTTTTATTTTGTTGATTTTGAGAATATGTGTATTGCTTAATGTGCTTAAATTTAATGCCCTTATCTACTTATACTAATTAAAGAAAAAATAGTATTTTAATTTGGTACCGTATAAAAATAATCTAAGACCTTTTTAAAAATGTCAGTTTATAGGCTTATAATTTCTCCTAATTTTCCCAATTCCACAAAAGTCTTGAAGTTGGCTTCTTCCATGTGTTTAAATAATCTTCCTGAGAGAATATATTAGATTTACTCTCCATAGGAAACAACATGAGCGAGCATGAGGTAGGACCACAGTAACTACAACTGCAACTGTAATTGCACTACTCTGCCCCAACCTAAGCCAACTGTTAGTAATTATTATCCAGCCTGCTCCCATCCTGGTTTATCTTCTTTTAATATTTTCAAACTAGCCAGCCTTTGGCAATCAACTGAGCATTCAATTAGAAGCGGTGATGTGAGCTTGAAAGTGATGCACTGCTTATTTATGATTGTTCTGTAACCCAGAACTTCTCTAATTACAAAAAAAAAGTGATGCAGTAATATCTTTACTCCTAGAATACAGGGGATACAACTCAATTACCCTGCTAAATAAAATAAAGTAAAAACATAATACATGAAGTAAATTACTTTTCTTTACCTGAGGACCTGGATCGCCACTCTCACCTTTGGCCCCAGATGATCCAGGCCCTCCCTATAGAGAAAAAAACAAGTATATAATTCACTTAAATTAGCAAATCTGTAACCACTTTTATCTTACCATATTCCCACTGAAATAGCAAATATACAAAATGTATTTCATCGAAATTCATATGATGTGATTAACAGTAATATTTCAAGTCCTTTGAATGAAGTGCATCTCTTCTCAGCATACCAGTGGTAATCCAACATGTAAGATATATCTAAATATCTGTATTTTGGATGTGACTGCATAGAGGCAAACCTCATGAAATCAAACTGAAACTTCCTTTAATATGTGCACCATCTGAGAGCTTGCGATGTTACCTAAGGAATTACTCATCACTACACCATAGTGGTGTACAAAAAGCAACATATTTTTACCAAATCTGCTGTGCACTAAATCCATTTACACAACAAGCATTGCTCATTTACTCAGAAATCTCTTTGGTACTAGTTTCTATAGGAAAGGAATGTCATGAACAGATGCTATTGCTATCAGTATAAGAAGCATTTCCCCACCAGATTGGTTTGTCTTTTTCTCATGAGAATAAGTCGTTATGAAAAACACATCCTATAAACATTCACATAATTCAGAGAATGCAACAAAATCCTGGTACATTAACTGTAAAAATAGTATAAGATTGCTTTATAAAGTTGACATTAGTTTAAAAAATAAATACTAGACCATTTTTTCCCTACAAGAGAAGTTTTAAAACATTAAAAATTAAATGTTGCAATGATAGTTACTACATGCTGAAGTACACCTTGTGTGTTTAAGAAGTTTCTGAGTTATTTAATTTAATACATACCCAATTAAATAGTGCATTGAATCAAAATTCAATAAAGATTAAAATCATGCTAAGACTGAAAATGTTAGTTAACTAGAGCCTCCTGGTGGCTCCAAAGTAAAATAACTATAAGACTCCCAAGAAATATGAAAAGTCAAGTAACATGACTATTTCAATCTTGAAAATACAAGAATGATGATTTTCATGCTTCTAATTTAGAATTCTCGCAACTGAATTTCTCCAAGAGAAAACTGAGTTTCTGCAGTAAATCAGATTATTAATCACTGAATTGAATGCAATTATAGAACAGCTAGTTTATTTTTAATTTACTGCATTATCCTCTGAATATAAGCACTAACTACTCAATAGATATAATTACTTTGCTCAAACACTTATTCTAAAAATTGTCACACAATAATTGACACACCAGGACAGGAAAAAGAATTCTCTGTTTCCTGCCGATTTTATAATATAAGCCTCTAGGTAATGCAAGTCAACTATATAAAAGCAATTGTATAAAAATATTTATTGGAAGATTATATGTATTTATGTCATAAAATATGAATGAAGACATCATTTTCTAAATAATAGTGTAAGGGATGCCTCTTTAGACTCACAATTAGCACATACTTGAAAATCTATAACTATGATATTATGAAGCAAAGACAGTAGATAAGAAAATGATGAAAAGGAGCAATTTTTTCCTCTCAGTGCATCCTGGAATACTTCATCAGAACTTGACATTTAGAACTCCAAGAATGTTTAATATTAATAAAATAGGTATGTGTTTCTTTTGCCCTAAAATTCTTAAAACACAACCTAATGATGAATTTCCTCAGTCACGTAAATCTCATTTTCACTAACAAGCCACTAAATGCTAAATTCTATTTCCTCCTTTATTAAGTGTCATAGACCATATAACTTCCATATTCCTTTATTATATTTCGAAAGGCAAACAGTAAAAAAAACATACTAAATATTTGATAATTATGGCAGTTTGAGATTATTTTATCAATCCCAAAAAGAGAAAGATTATGTTTATAAACTAATCTACTCCTCTGGGTGTGATACTCTTTGATTGTATTAAATTTAGTTGAGGGAATTTTTTACCAGTTAAGATTGCTTCTAGGGCTTTTGATTCGACTGTCAGTAAAGCATGACTCAGTCAGGTTGAGTACCCACCCCCTTGTCTGATATAAACAGACAATCACAAAGACATGCTCTGTCATTTTTGATGTCATGTGGCAGAAGGGAGAAGGCTTAAGCAGTCCCAGGTAGAGATGAGCCATTTTACCTGATAGCTTAAAGTTGGAATTGGGAAGAGAGCAGAACTGCTGAGATTGATATAGACGGCCTCAAAAGAAACAAGCCCTAAACCAGAAGAAAGAGGACTACATGAACACTTAAGCACGAAGCCTCAAGAGGCTTGGCCCACCAAACTTACAAGGAAGAGAATGCACTGGGGGAAGGAGGGACCAGGCAGAGATCATCCACCATCTTGCTTCAACACATGGCAGCTGACTTTAGTGAGAAAGCACCTCTTATGGGGCCTTGAGTTGGAATTTCCATGGCCTTGGTACTGTAAATTTTTAACCTGAATAAATACCCTTTATAAAGGCCAACAAATTTCTGGTACTTTTCATTAGCACCCCTTTAGCAGACTAATATAATAATGTATAATACCAGTTCTCTGGAATATATTAACAGAGCATATGTTTCACATGAGATCACATATTTGAATGTATAGTCCTTCAAAATACATCAGGGGTTATGAAATTTCAAGCATGAATTTTAGAGATATATAAATTTATGTAAAACTACATAATGAAATTTTGAATAAAATGCATGAATCAAACTATTTGTTACTAATCTGACCATGGGAACATATTAAAGGATTAGATTAGCAATTACTTTATTCAAATTTGGTTAAAATTGATTTGATATAATTATCTGCTAAGTACATCAAAGATAAGATTTTAACTTTCAGAATTACAAATTCTATAAATAGATTTACTTCAATATAGCATACTGGAAGCATATAAATCATATCGAAGCATATTATAGACAGTTTTTATATTAAAATACTTGAAATAGAACTTATATATTTATTCTGTTAGTTCTAAAATTAATGAGAACTCTGGTTTGGGTCTACAATGTTCTTTTATGTCAAGAAAAATATAATCTGAAAATTATTTTCATGTTTTTCTTAATTGCTACAATGTTTAATATTTATTAACTTTTTAAAATATTTTTAAAAACATTAAAAAACTATTTGAAATATCTTCTTAGCATAATCATACGGGAAAAAATAAAACACTGCTATTTTTCAAGAGTGTCTAAAAGATAAATGATTTTCTATGATATCTGAAGCACCTCATAGAATAATGGAGGCAGTCTGCAGTTTAAACCAAGTACTATGTTCAGTCCTAACATTGTCTAATACTCTTTGCCGGACTCTAGTAATTTTTTTATTTTGTATAATTTAAAATTATTTTCAATGTAGAATTGAATCTCAAGAGTTTAAAGTAAAATTGAATCTTAGTAACTGTGAATATTATGCAAACAAATTATATTTTGAGAAATTAATTGGATATGTGAAATTCATATTTTTTACTTTATATGAAAACTTTTCATCAAAATTGCTCAAGATTCAACTGAAATAGATTTTTTTTCAACAGACACAAAATCAGGCATAAATAGGTACATGTATTCTATTTTCACCATTCAGAAATATGAACAATGCCTGGCAGAAGTTGCCCAGGAAACTGGTAATATGGGAATTTAGACATGCATTATCTCTTTGCATAACCTACCACAGGACCCGGTCTTCCAGTTAGACCCATTGGGCCAGGTGGGCCTCTCAAAGCAATCTAGAAAGTAAGATACATAAAGTTCAGAAATGCTTTCCAGAAAGAGCATGTTAAAATTCAACATTCTTTTGTGCAAGTTACTCCTAAGCAATGTATGATCAACACAGGCATAATAGCTACATGTTAGAAAGAATGCCAGGTTATTGAAGAATTGCAAGTTTCTAGAATGTCAGAAGGTCTGCATAAGTATCAGACACTTTTTAAACAGTTGTAATTATGTACAATCTTGTGCCACGTATTAGTAGGGTTTAGTCAATGATGAAGGTTAAAAATACATTTCAAAACAATAAACTTAATACCTGAATAATTCTCTGCTCTGAAGTGTACTTCAGGATAATGTATAGACTTCTTTTAAATATATAGGTATAATTCCCATTAAAAATACCTTTAGAGGTGAAAATCTGATGTGCTTTAATTAAAACCTTTCTAACAACATTTTAGGAAAAATTATCATTAAAGCCAGAAAGCAAAAAGCAAAATGGATCAGGAAGTACTATGACAATACATTTATTTGAACAAATTTGGAGTTTGAGGGATTTAATGTCACACAAAACATTTATTTTGCATAATCATAGACATATCGGGACTGCTTACATGCACTATTATTGCACTAAATATTAGAAATGTGAAATTAGCATTCTTGAAAAGCTGGATCACTTAAAGTACAAAGAATAAAACTTGATAGATGTTAAATTAGTATGGTGTGCTATTTTTTAATATTAGTGAGTCTGACAAATGAATACTTAGATTTATCACAAAAAAAAACACCAAAGATAATAACAATGTAATAGAAATGAATGCAAAAATCATATTAGAAAAGTGCACGAGACAAAAACTGCAGGATCCCCAAGTTTTACTGCTGACTCACCATGAGATTTTTGACAATATACTTCTTAATCCTTGAGATTAAATATCTGAAAAATTGGAATTATAATGCTTGCTACCTATTTTCAAGAGGTTAAGAGGACTAATAAAAAGGGATTCAATGGCTACTTAAAATATTTAAATGTAAACACTTACCATAAATTTATTTAAGGTAGTATAATTTATAAGATAAATTGTAGGAATCAGTAAATTATTTTGAAAAAATTTTAGATTTGTAGTATCACATCAAAGTAAACAAATATTTAAATTTTTCATTATTTTTACAGAATGACTTACAACCTTCACTTATATTTTCAATTATTTCATACACATGCAAATTTATGATAAATTAAGTTACCATAGAACTTAATTACTTAACTTAGGAAATGGGTAACCATATACATATTAAACATAAGCACTTTATTTTCTTCTTCATTAAAAGGGAAATTTATTACTATTATTAAAAGGACCTATAACTTCCAAGTCTTTCCTGTTCCATTCTCCACATTTCCATGTATATATTTTAATTACATTGTGGCTAATTAAAATATAAATGTAATTATATGTTTTATAAGTCTGAAGATAATGAAAGGTTTCAGGTAACAAAGATTATGAGCTAAAAATGTGACAATATTAAGTAGATTTTGAAAAAATGTTAAAAATTATAAAGATTAAACTTCAGAACACATATTTGAAAGTTCTTTCATATGTTTCTTTCATATAAAAGAATCTCTAAGAAACTTATTTTTCAGGATTATTAGGGATATCAAATAATTTAGAAAATTAAGAGTGTTATTTATTTGATATTTTATCATCTTAATTGAACCCATCAATCACTGTTTATGCCTTATGGAGGAAAACTGGATTTAAAAGAGATGGAGTGCTAAGTGTAAATCCATGAATCCTTTTGAAAAATATATATATAAATTTGTGTGTTATAGTGATAGATAGCTAGAATTATACATGGCCATATTGCAGAGGTCAGTTTTAATATTCAGTTAAAGAAAATGTCACTACTGGAAAAAATACATAATTTTAATATTTTTCTATCTAGATTTAATATACACTTAAGAAGTATATATTCTATTCATTATGTTAGAATCTGCCATAATGCACATGCTCATACAGTCACACACACAGACACAGACACACACTTCACACAGAGTTGGTTTAGGGGAATATGTGAGTATCCTTTCTTACCCGAGCCTGCTGAAGAATTGCCTGAGCCTGAGCTTCCTGAGCAGAGATGGCTGGTCCTTTGGAAGCATCCCCACCGTAACGAAACTAGGAAGAGACAACACAGAGGGACTCAAGTTAGTGTTTGCCAAATAAGTTGAATTAAGTACTTTAATTACAAGATAAAAATGACTTACTTAAAATAGAGTGACTGTACAAAAGTTCAAATAAATTAACTCCAAAAGAAGTCATGACACCCGAATTTTATTCATTTTAACTCTCGTTCTTCCCACGTGGAAGTTCTCCAGAGAAAAATTAACTATTTTTAAGGGGAAACAGTCTAGAGACTCCTTTCCAATTCTAAATTTTATCATCTCTGGTAACTCTGAGATAAACCACCAGGCACTTTTTACATTTGCAAGAAAATATTCATTTGTAAAGAAAAATATTTATTCATTTGTAAAATTTCTAAGTGTTTTAAGTTCATTGGTGATTACAGATCAACAGCTATCTTGTTTTGCAAACTTTTTTTAATCTGCATGTCCAGAGAGATATATCATTTTGCTTACCTGTTCTTAAGTAATTATGCAAGAAGAGTGACTGTCCGCTACACTCACCCATAAAATTCTAAAGATGTTTTAATTTTAACTTAAAATACAGTACGTTAATTTTTCAATCTAATTATTCCTTGAAACTCCATTTGTTACATTTAAGTTGCTAAATATAATTTTTAACAGCACTGGTACAATTAACTTTAAAAATGAATCTTTTGGTAAAGCAAAAGATGATATATAATGACTCTATAGGCTTATCATCATTTAAAATACTCTATATGGCAGTAAATATAATCATACTATTATGTTAAATAACAAATAACATGAAATGCACATTAAAGATAAGAATCAAGACCAGCTATGTGATTGGAACAGTTAAGAAAAATCCCTAAGCTTTGTTGTGACAAACATAGGCATACCTCGTTTTACTGCACTTTCCTTTATTGTGCTTCACAGATAATACATTTTTTCACAAATTGAAGGTTTGTGGCAACCCTGAGTTGAGCAATACTGTGGGTGCCTTTTTTCTAATAACTTGTGGTCACTTTGTGTCTCTGTGTCACATTTCGGTAATTCTCATAATCTTTCAAAGTTTTCCACTATTATTATATCTGTTATGGTGCTCTGTGATCAGTGATCTTTGATGTTCATCCTGTAATTTTTGGGCGCCATGCACCGCACCCCTATCAGACAGCAAACTTAATTGAAAACAGTTATGTGTGTTTGACTGCTCCACCAACTGCCATTCCCTCACCTCTCTCCCTTTCCTCTGGCCTCTCCATTCCTTGAGAGAAAGCAACATTGAAATTAGGCCTGTTAGTAATGCTACAATGGTCTCGAAGTGTTCAAGTGAAAGGAAGAGTCATATGTCTCTCACTTTAAATCAAATCCTAGCCATGATTAAGCTCAGTGAAGAAGGCATGTCAAAAGTCAAGTCAGGCAGAAAGCTAGGCTTCTTTACTAAATCGTTAATCAGATTGTGAATGCAAAGGAAAAGTTCTTGAAGCAAGTTAAAATTGCTACTCCTGCAAATGCTTGAATGATATAAGGTGATACAATGTTATTGCTGATATTGGGAAAGTTTTAGTGGTACCGATAGAAGATAAAACCAACCACAACATGTCCTAACGTCAAAGCATAATCCAGAGCAATGACCTGACTCTCTTCAACTTTATGAAGGCGGAGAAAGATGAGGAAGATGCAGAAGAAGAGAAGAAGGCTATAGCTTGCAGTGATTGGTTAATGAGCATAAGGAAAGAAGCCATCCACATAAAATAAAAGGGCAAGGTGAAACAATAAGTGTTAATGTATAAGCTATAGAAAGTTATCCATAAAATCTAGCTAAGATAATTGATGAAAGTGGCTACTCTAAGCAACAGATTTTCAATGTAGATGAACTAGCCTTCTATTAGAAGAAGATGCCATTTAGGACCTCTGTCGCTAGAGAAGCCTGGCATCAAAGATTCGAAGAACAAACTGACTCGTTTGTTAGGGGCTAACACAGCTGGTGATTTTGAGTTGAAGCCCATGCGTACTGTCCATTCCACAAATCCTTGGAACTTTAAGAATGATGTTAAATCTACTCTGCCTGTGTTATAAATGGGACAGCAAGGCCTGGATGCAAGTACATCTGTTTAACATGGTTTACTTAACCAGGATGTAATGACTATTGATACAGAAATAGCAAGAAAACTAGAATTGGAAGTGAAGTGGGAGGTAGTGGCTGAATTGCTGCAATCTCATCATAAAACTTGAATGGATGAGGGTTCGTTTCATAAGCATGGGCAAAGAAAATGGGAGATAGCTTCAACTCCTGGAGAAGGTGCTGTAAACATTGTTGAAATGACAAAAAAAGGTTTTAAAATATTAATACAATTAGTTGATAAGGCAGTAGCAGGTTTGAGAAGGTGGACTCCAATTTTGAAGGAAGTTCTAAATTTGGATAAAATGCTATCATACAACATCACACGCTACAGAGAAATCTTTCCTGAAAACAAGACTCAACTGATGCATCAAACTTCATTTTTGTCTTATTTTAAGAAATTTTCTCAGCCACCCAAACCTTCAGCAGCCATCACCCTGATCAGTCAACATCAAGGCAAGACCCTGCATCAGCAAAAATTTATGACTTGCTGGAGACTCAGATGATGGTTAGCATGTTTTAGCAATAAAGTATTTTTAATTAAGGTATGTACATTATTGGGGGGGTGCGTTACGCTATTGCACACTCAATAGACTAGAGTATAGTATAAATAGAACTTTTATATACACCGGGAAAACAAAAAATAGAGCAAAGATCCTTATTGAGATCTTTGCTCTATTGTGGTGGTCTGGAACAAAACCTGCAAAATCTCTGAGGTATGCCTGTAATCAACTAATGAATCCTGTTTCTAATGAAGAGCTTAGTATTTACCAGAATTTTAAGGTTTTTAAAAATTTTTTTCTTAATTCTCCAGGATCTTCCTGATTTCAAGTATCTTAAATTCATACTATGGTCCGATTGCTCTGTAAGAGGTTCAGCAATATTTTTCAGCAAAAGATGGTATTAAGTAATCTTTTTAACAATAAAAAGACATACCGGTAACATTAACATGGTTCCAGGAGGACCAGGTAGACCATCAGCCCCTGGCAAACCAGGACGTCCCGGTGGGCCCTAGGAAAGTTAGTAAGATATTCAAAATAAATGAATAAGTAATAAAATAATAATAAAAAAATTATAAGTGGGAATAACTTTTAATAACACAACTAATTTCCTTTTAGTAAATATACTTAGCATATTTCATTACCCTAGTTTTAGATGCTCTTTAATAATGCTTGCTCATTCATGAATAAGCCAATTAAGATGATTTTTGTATAAAATAAAGGTTTCACACATATTTTGCGGGAAATCACAGCAGGAACCAAGTAAGTGAATCAAGTTTGGCTCTTAGAGTTGGATAAGATATAATTAAGTGTTCCTTATCATATGGATAATTACTAATTTACTTTGAATTTTTACTGATGAAATATAACTGATGTTTGTGTTTGCATGTGTGTGAAAGCACACATACACAATGTTGAAATTTATGTGTGACTGGTGCCTGTTTGGAAATACAATACACTTACATGATTATGGAGGATGTTAAATATATAAGCTTCAGGATATGAGTAGGTAACTTTTGGGTACAAGACCTATGTCTATAAGCTTTGATAAAACAAGGCTTATTCTTGACAACCAAGTACCACTTAGGGATGGGTGCAAGTAAATTTTTAAATTAATCAATAATTAGATATAAAAAATACAACTCAAACCGAGAGCCCAATATAAAAAATCCACAGCAGCACATTTCAAATACTAATGTCTTATAAAAAGTTAACAAATCTTGACTATGATATTGACTTTAGAATACAACCTTGACTCTAATTTTAAAGAATTATCTCAGTGGAGACTTTATAGGCTTTAAAGAACTTTCAAAGTAAGGTCTAATAATGGCTTCTATAAACAAATCACTATTTCAAATCCTAGCAAACCTAGCTTCATAGATATACATTTTCCTTAATAAAATATTTTCTAAATTAATTCAATCATTTGCATTTCTGTAGCTTTTAAAGTGTGGTATAATGAAAGAAACTTATAATCTGGAATAGGTTTCTTAGGCCAATAAATTACTGAAATAAAAAAAAGGTCTTGGAAGGCGGTGGACTTGGCCCACTAGTTAGGGCATCCGTCTACCACATGGGAGGTCCATGGTTCAAACCCTGGGCCTCCTTGACCCGTGTGGAGTTGGCCCATGTGCAGTGCTGATGCGCGCAAGGAGTGCCCTGCCACACAAGGGTGTCCCCCACGTAGGGGAGCCCCACGTGCAAGGAGTGTGCCCCGTAAGGGGAGCCGCCCAGTGCGAAAGAAAGTGCAGCCTGCCCAGGAATGGCGCTGCACACACGGAGAGCTGACACAGCAAGATGACGCAACAAAAAGAAACACAGATTCCCATGCCGCTGACAACAACAGAAGTAGACAAAGAAGACACAGCAAATAGACACAGAGAACAGACAATGAGGGTGGGGGCGGAGGGGAGAGAAATAAATAAATAAATATTAAAACAAAAAAAAGGTCTTATGAAAGATATTTCACTTACCCTTTCCCCAGGGTCCCCAGGGGGTCCAGTGGGGCCTTGTAGACCTGGAGGGCCCATAAGACCCTACAGAGAAACAAAGCGTGATTTGAGTCAGGTGCCTAATCCCATTCATATCCAGGCAAATCCATCCTACTAACATCAAAGAAGAGCTCATTTGTATTTCAAAATAAGTACTTGTCTCCAAAACAATTTCCCTACTTATCCTCTTTGGAAAAGACAACATATAGGCAACACTTTGTATTAATAGCAAGTTCCTCTGTTCCTCTAGGAAGCTGCTACCAGGGAAGAGGCAGCATTCCCAGACAGCATAGAGGAAGTACCAATGTAAAGTCCCTGAGGTAGAAGTTGGTTCCTGGTTCTTACTGAAGAAATGGTATATTCATAAAACTAGACCTGAAAAGCATGATAGTGAAGTAGAAATCACTTAGTTTGGGGCCTTTCACATTTACATATATTATTTCAGATGACAAAAATTTAATTAATTCCACAAAGACAGATGATTAGTGCAACTACCTGAGGATAAAAACACAGAGTGTCATCAGTCTTACTGGAAACAACAGGAACTGATAATTACTCCATTCAGGAGTACTTAAGGCAACTCTAGTCTACCTAGAATTATCAATTCCATTCTTTGAGATACTTCTGTACATCTTGAATTTAAAAAGGAATAATTTTCTTTACTTGCATAATTTTCAGTTAGAAAGTTGAAAATGAGTTTAGAAGATGCAGAGATTTGTAGCAATTACAACATTTAAAACAAAATTTAATTACAGATCTTTCAAAAACATCAAGTAGATAGCAAATAAGAAGACAGTTCAAGGCCACCTGCTCCTTGAACAAATGCTTGCCTTTATATTTCAATAGTCAAATTAGTAAGAAATAAAATAAAAAAGGCAATGTAATAGAAGTGTAATAATTTTTTTTAAAAACAAGGAAAAAACTTCAAATATTTACATACCGCAGGTCCTGCTGGCCCTGGTGGGCCTTCTACAAGCATACCCTATAGTAGAAAAGATAGAGAAATGATTACCAGGAAAACACAGCCTTCAACCTCTTAACCAAGTAACTATAAGAAACCACTATATCACTGAATTTTAAAAATAAAAAGATCTCCATCCCTATCATATAGTCATTTACAAACAGCATGGGAAAGGGAAGGAGCTCAAAATGACAGAAGACAGTCCTTGACGTCAAAGAAACTGCAAACTGATTGGAGAGAAAACAAATATATTTAGACAACCAATATTACAAAGAAGAATATGCTAAGTGTTCCAATGGGAGGCACAAAACAGACAATTGATCAAGTTTTCCCTAGCACCTAGAATAATGCCCAGCACAAACAGGAACTGAGTGAAAGAATGAATGGAAGTAAGGTGCACCAAAACATCTTAGTTCAGGAAAGACAAGAAAAGTTCAGGGGAAAGTTATAGGGAAAAATATGAGAAAAGCTCATAAATTAACAAGAGAAGTGAGTTAGTATTTCAGGATAAGAATCTTAAAAAATATGATTCTGCTAAGTTTTGAAACACTAAAATATGTAATCTCATTTAAAAAGCTGGTTGTCATGTGGTTCTAAGCCCCCTCTCGATATAGAGGTGGAGTGGGCATCACCATCCCAGGGTCCACAGGATGGAGGAATAAAATATGGATTAGGGCAAACTTACTTTTATTCTATTATAGAACTATTGTGACTAGTAATGGAAGAAACTGTAGGATTGATCTGGAGAAAGTGACCACGGTAGTTGCTGAGGGCAGGAAGAGGAAAGAAGAGATGTGATGAGGGGGCATTTTCGGGAATTGGAGTTGTCCTGAATGCTATTGCAGGGACAGATGCTGGACATTATATATCCTGCCATAAGCCACTGAATGTATTGGGGGAGAGTGTAAACTATAATCCATGTAATGTAAACTATAATCCATGCGGTGCAGCAGTGCTTCAAAATGTATTCACCAAATGCAATGAATGTACCACGATGATGAAAGAGGTTGTTGATGTGGAAGGAGAGTGGTTGGGTGGGGGGTGGGGTATGTGGGACCCTCATATTTTTTAATGTAACATTTTTCATGATCTATGTATCTTCAAAAAATACAATTAAAAAATAAAATAAAAAGCTGGTTGTGTATTCTTATGAAAAAAAATTGTTTTGAAAAAGTACTTTTAAATCCTTTTCTGGGCATGTGGTATGCTTCTCAGATTTTGGAGCTATGGAGTAGATGGTCAAGTATGTCCTTAAAACTATGTCATTTTAAGTTTTATCATGTTTTGTTTTGTTTTTAATTTTCATTTTCTTGCAGTTTCTGAAATGATATGTATGGCCCTGGGGCAAAGAGTTAAAAATTCTGCCTATAATTCTAAGCATTAGTTCTCCCAAGTTTCTGATTATGGGGAAAAAATGAGTAATTTGCCTTTCAATGAGAATTTGCTCCTTACCAATATCATGAACAGTAGTAACATAAATTCACTTTTG
Source organism: Dasypus novemcinctus (assembly GCF_030445035.2). NCBI lineage: Eukaryota > Metazoa > Chordata > Mammalia > Cingulata > Dasypodidae > Dasypus > Dasypus novemcinctus. The sequence goes on along the minus strand of NC_080681.1, from coordinate 21,640,054 downwards.
GAATGAATTAAAGCTCTTTTTGCCCTCATGGAAGAAAAGGAAGTGAATTTTAAAAAAAAATATTTTATATTATTACATGACATAATTTGGATATGACAAAATATTTTTCTGAAATAATATATATTCCAAGTCATAGAAATTGGAGGAAAAAACTTTGATTTGGTAACTAGAATAGCAGTGTTCCTATTGTATCTCAACCACCAAAATGTAAAACCTTTGGAAAGTTACTTAAAACTTTGAGACCAGTTTTCTTAGAAGCAAAATGAAAGACTGCAACTAGACAAACTTCAGCTATGTTTAAATTCCAAAATTTCCTATCTCAATACTTTTTTGGTTTACTGAAACTCCACTTGCCAGAAATGGCATTACTAGCTTACCAATTTGTGGTAAAGTAAAATTATCTTGGACAGCAAGATATTCAAGTTTCAAGATTTTCAAAGGTTTTCAATAATTTAAGGTAAATAGCTCATAGTATAAATGAAATAAATGTACCAAACTTTAAAATGTATTCACATCAGTACTCACAGGTTCAACCACAGCTGGTTCTCCTTTTTGTCCTTTTTCTCCATATGCACCATGGCCATTTATCTGTAGAGCAAAAAAAATTCAATGCAGTCAAAATGTCATTAAAGAAATAAGCAATTTCTATTTTAGTGGAACATTATTCATCTAAGTACATTTAAAACAATGTATTTAAAATAGGTTTTCTTAAAAGGAGGCTAATAAAGCTTTAAATAGTTCAAAAACAAAAAAACATAGTAACTATTAATACTGAATCATGAAATGAGTTTGATCTTTGCTTGTTGAAAACATAGAAAGGTAAATTAATTATCCCAAGACATTAATGATGTGTTGTTAAATTTAACAAAATATTAAAAAATCAGAAATCAGACTTACTACTGAGAATAATATGATACTATTTCAATCTTGTATATGGCAAGAAACTTTGGTTACAATTCTATTCAAGATTATATTTTCAAATAAAGTTTCCAGATGTGTGGTGAGCAGACACAACTGCTAAAGGTGCCGAGAAGGAAGAGCCTATCAGGGTGTCCCAGTGGTGGGCTAGTATTATAATTTCCATAAAAACAGAAGCTGTAGTTGAAACTTGAAAAGATATCAAGATGAACATTAAAACAGCCCAGAACTAAGAGAGACAATGACACAGAGCCTAATACCGACTTACGCTTGTTTCTGTGATATCAGTTTCTGCTGGTACACCTGGGCCAAATTCTTCATTAGTGGGGCTTGTTGGTTTATCTTCATATTCCTTATATTCATAAAAATCATATTCGCCTAAATCTCCATCTACCAGAAGATCAGAGTCCCTGCCGTCTATTCCTTTGTTTTCATATTGTGTATCCTCAGAATTTTTCCTCTGGGAATCATAATCCTCTCCAGTTAGATATTCTTCAGTAAATACTTCTTCAACTGGATTTGGCTATTAATTTAAGTTGTAAGGAATTTGAGAACATGAAGTTAACTGTTAGTAAAGCAAGGTAAGCATTTGCAACTACAGTTTGATAGGATGTCATGGAAAGCAATTTGAGAAATACTAAGCAAGTCATTTTATGAACCTGAAGGCCTGGAAAGCTAGCCTTTCAGGATTAATGAAAGAAATATATCTGTACAATGCAATGTACCAAGAAATATTGCTTTCAAGGCATTTTCCCCAATAAACTGCAAATATCCACATGGAGTCAACATGTGTATTTGCTTGCTCCATTTAAAAAAATCTTCTTAGGCAATTTGATTTTTACTTGACAGTTGAAGATTTGAACAAATAAAATATGCATGTAGTTAAAGCTTTGCCTAGTTTAAAAATCTCACAGAACATTTTTATGAAATATAAGTACTCCCTGGATAAGCCATGTAACTTTGACTGTCAATTCAATAAATAAAACATTAATGCCCCAAAGAATCAGGATTTATTACTGCAATGATTATTCAGATTTTTTAATGCAGGGAAGTATTATTTCACCAAGAGTTCTTTAATGCAAATACAATATTAATTGCAGTCTGCAAAATTTAAAAATGAAATAGAAAGTATCACTGCAAAATCTCTTAAAGCACAGAGTATAAATATTCACTTAAAAGTAAAAGTTACATCAATAATACTTCCTCAGAAACAGAAAAATAAACCAGGCATAATTTTCTTTTTCTGGTAAGTAATTTCTCATTAATGACATAAATTTTAATCATATCTATTATAGAATGGTTTGGTTTTAGCAGGTTGTGGTAAGGTTCAAATTAAATATTTTATCTTATAATTTTTGAATTACACTTTTAAGTAACTTATTTTTTCTATAATATCGAATCTCCATGATAGAGTATTAATGGATAGACAAGTAGTATTAAACTGAATCATATAAATGAAAATTTGTGGATAAAAGATCAGTGTAGCGGTTTTTTAACTGAATTAATATGCCCAATCATCCTAATATTTGGAATCACAGACAAGCAGAATATACTGTCTATAGAGCGTGCAAATTATCTAGGGTCAAACTTTCATTATATTCATAGCTGTGAACTAAAAAACTGATTAAATTTGGGTAGGTAAATAAATACCTTGAATCATGACATCTATTTTTAGAAAATGATTATTTGGATTAAAAGCACCTTAAAATCCATTCACTTCCTAAAATTTCATTATCTTAAATTATGTGTGTGCAGGTAAATCACCACTTAGTCTATCTGTCACATTGGACACATGCTATAAATTTTTTAATAGCTAAATTACTCGAGCAATACTCATATCTGTTTTCTGAAAATATAAAGAAAATTTTGTTAGGTATTTGTACAAATTTAAATTGAATTTAAAATTTTCATGATCAGAATGCAAATTTTTAAGATGAAATTCAGGAAGACTGCTTGGTTTATACCTCTATGTATTAAAACACCTTCATTGAAATGAATGGGAAAAGTTAAGATATATAATTGTAACCATAATTAGTATCATATTCTTAAGTTTGAAATGTAAATAGTTATTGAAATGCACTAACATTACATTTTCTCACAACACTGGCTGTCATAAAAATGCATGATTTTTGGTCAGGTGGAAGAAAACTCAAATTGTATCATTTGATGATACAATCATCATTTTAGAGGATTTTAGTCTACACACAGATCATGTTGTGAATATCCATTGCCACAACATGTTGAGGAACTTGCTCAATCCCAGGAGGAATTATGAATATGAAAGCTGCCAATTCAATGTGAACAGTTTAGCACTTGCATGAAGCAAAGTATCATGCAAAATGTGAATTGACATTGTTTTGAAGTGAACTGATTTCAGTGATAGCAAACCAATGCTATTACTTCTCTTACTACAGTGAAAGAATGCAGAGAGAAGTATAACAAGATATACTACACATTTACATTTTTAAAAGTTAGTTTTGATTTAATATTGTCTATATGCATTACCTCATTTGTTCCAGGTACATGCCGAGGAGCTTCCGTCTGATAACTTTCCATTGTTCCATAGTTGTATTCTTGAAAATAATCTATGACATTTGCCTAACGATAAATTTAAAACAAACAACTAGTGAAAATGTAAGGCAACTTCAAATACATGAAAAACATGACTTAACTGGGTTATGGTATTAGCCAAATGGCTATTTATCTAGATGTGTTAGGACTATAACTCATCATCAGAGATCTTCCATCTTATCTAGGATAGATCTTGATTGTTTTTCTTTGCTACCTTTACCCCTATTTTGGCTTTTGCTGCTGCTTGGTAACTTTTCTTCTTCTTGGATGCAATTTTTTCAGATTTGGGGGGTGTAAACTTTTTGGACTTTTCCTTTGACTGAGTGGCCACTGTCCTCGTCTTCTTTTTGAAATTGGATTTCTTTTTCTGTAAAATGTGGTGAAAGATGGAATGGAAAACATAAATAAAGTGAAAGGGAAATAAAGAGTATGAATGACAGGAAGAATAAGCAAAAGCAAAATGAGCATCATTCCTTCTGGACAGCTTCTGTCAAATAAAAAGAACAGTTACTGGTTGGTAGAAATAGGCTGAGGGAAAGGTTTCTGGTAAGGATGAGGAACAGAGGACATGAGAAACCACAGGATGATGGACAGCAGAACGTCACATACAAAGGAACCACTTAGTTTTTACCTCTGTTTGTGCTACTGTCTCCTCAGTTACAGTGGGTCTTTCTGTTACACTTTCAGCCTCTTTATATTCTGCTTCCCCATACTCATAGTCATACTCGATTAAATCCTCAGGTGCATACTACATTGCAAAGGAAGACATATTAGGCCATTTTGTTAGTTGCAAGTAATACTATTAACAAAGTGGGAATATTCTTCTTAACTTTTACTTAGAGTAAAAGTTAAGAGACAAGGGAATACTGTCATCCTTTAAAAGGTATTGTGTGTATAAGATGGAAGTAGCATACTTTCTTATACAGAATACAATAACAGGAGTCTAAAAGCAGGTTTTCTAAGAGCAGGCTACTGGTTAGGATGGTAAGGAAACTAAAAGTTTTGAATACTAATATTAGCAATTATATCCATAGACATAATTGTTAAATATTCACATTACTTTTGATTTATAAAAATTGCTGTGCAGTGTTCCTCAAAAGACTTTTACAGTAATTTGAATGGGTGCACAAAATCTTTTTCATTAAACTACACCTTTAAAAATAAAATACCAAGAGTAATCTTCCAGAATATGAAAGGACCTTCAGGTCTCTTGTGAGACAAGAAAAGGGAGAGGAGGGCAGTGGAATACAAGGAATAAGAAATGAGTCTATAATCTCTCCAGAAAATGATGACTAATGAAATAATAAAATTTTAAAATTATTTAGAAATCTCTGATTTCCGAGGGAATCTTCCAGGATCAAAATGAGCCAAGATATTTGTGAAGTGTAAAAAGATTAAAAATTAGATCTGCTTATAATGAATAAATTATTTCAGTTTTTTAAATTACTGCTTATTTCTCTGTAAAAGCAAGAGTATACATATAAATGTCTTAAACTAATTAAACTGAATTCACATTGGAAAATAGCATTTTAAAGTAAATTCTAAATTAAAAGGATTTAATTGGGAAGTTTCTAATAAAGGGACATCTAAGACACCCATACATACTGAATAACAAGGAAAAGAATGTGCCCATCTCTAAGTCAAAATATCACTATGAAAATTTTAATTTTCAGTCAGGAGTACAGGTATTTTGAAACATATATTAATAAATGGTTTCAATCAAAATAACTGCAAATAAACTAAGACCATCTACACCATGGAAAATTCAACAGAAAACCGAATAAGCTATAGCTCTGATATATATATATATTAGTTAATAGTTATTAATAGAGTTAAATAGATATTAAATATACAGTTAAATATATTAAATACAGGTATTTAATATATTATATATTAAATGCTAATGGAAACCTATTTGGAACACCTTAGGTTTTATTTTTGGTAACATTCCAATTACATCCCAACTGGACCTGTCTTAGCATTTCAATCAATCCCTGTTAGTCTACCAGCAAAAGAGCTATTGACCCAAGTCTGTTAGAGAGCTGTCATCCCTGTGTCCTCTAATGTACTCTATTAGCTATAGCAATTCAAGTGAGTACAAATAAAAATGACATATAATAAAGCACTGATTCCCTAACAGTAACATAAAATCTTGTCCTTATTGAAATACCTTCACTGGAGAGAATCTTTCTAGATGGTCCAATTGAAGACCACAATGTAAATACAAGACCTGCATTTTCTGTTCTTTATCATTGTCAAACCTCCAATTCAATATGATTAACTGAAGCAGATCCATAACTATATCCCTCCAGCAATAATTTCATTATCAATAAATATACACTTGATGCAATTCAATAAAATTTTAGTCTAAAATTTTGAATTTATACAGAATTTGGTAAAATACAAAAAACGCATATATAAACAACACTTTAGACACTTTTGAATTTTCAGGTCACTGCCAGCAAGATGCAATGCCAACTATTTCTAGGAAACTTATTATCAGCCTTATTATTAAAAACATTAAGTAAATAATAAATACCAATTTAGCTCTGTATTAATAGACATGAGTGGAAACTGAAATTATCTACTTAATTTTTCTGCAGTAACCAATACATATTCTGGAATGAGAAATAATTTAAATATTTGATTTTTATACTTACTACATGCCAGCTTGAAGTAAAACATCAAACACAAACAAGCAAAAAAATATTTGCCACTCTATTTTATACTTCAGTTTTTAGAATCATGTGCATCTACAATTAATTGTGAAAGCAAGAAGCAATGCACAAAAAGTATGAAGGGCTAATGTTAAAAATGGACAATTTAGATGCATCTTCAACGAGGCCTTTTATTTAAATCTATACATCAGTCAGTACCAATGAAACCAGGACAATGTATATCATGCTTTTTTATTGTAATAGGAAACCTTTTCAAACTTCCATATTTCTCTCCTCTGTTCGTACTCTTACAAATGGAAACCAACCAGATTCATTGTGGAACAGTGGGGAAATTAGCATGCTCACCTCCTCAGGCCTAATATGCACATTTTCACCTTAGAGATTATTCAGGAGCCAGTCATAATCACTACTTCTGTTCTCCTTATTTCATTGTCTCCACAACACACAACTTTTGGGGGTACTGAGTATATTTATCAACTAGAGACTGCTGTTCTACATGAAGCCTTACAAACTATATTTAAAGAGATGATTCTCCCTTCTCACTTTGGGATTTTGAGGATGCTTTGAAGACAAAGGAGAAAGAACTAATTATAATCATTCAGATTAATATATTTTTAAAAATTTGTTGTGATGGAATGATTTCAACTTTGATCTGTGACTAGCATAGCAGACACTACAGTATATGAAGAGAAAGGGACTTCTGGAAATCTTATGAAGTCTGTTCTTAATTTGTTTAAATTTAGTGGTATCAGTAAAAACCTGTGCATCTGGGAGAACTAGGATATATGAGATATACAGAATCAAAAGAAGATTGAAGTAATAAATCTTACAAAGTGAATTTTTTTAAATTCCTTTATAGAAAAATCTTTTCAATATTTCATTTCCTTTTTCAATCATTTATAAATACAGTATTAATTGTCTACAACATATAAGGCATTTATACTATGTATGTAGTAATATAAAGAGTCTTATACAGATTTAATATCTAACTTCTTGGAAGCTAGGAAGGCAATTTAACTTGATGAAAAAAAAAACAAAGTCATCATAATTTTAATATTTGCAATGCTTCTATGTGGCTTCAAATAAAATTAAAATTTGTATTATTATTCAATTTCAATTGTCCTACATTATGCATCTCTCAGTCTGCCAACTATGATGATGACGATGCAATGTCAAGCCAAGCATGTAATCAATTGAATTTTATGAATGAATTAGCATATGTTATTCAGATATACTAAATAGACACAATTACAGGTTGGAAAATGCATACTCAAGTTAATTAAAAAATGAAATTGATATACTTGTTAATCCAAATTAGAATAATAAATTTGTCATGTCACAAAGTTACTAATAGAAAATTAAGCAATATAAAGTCCAACATGCACGATTAATGGTCCATATTGCACTTTATATTCTCTATTCACTGGAAAATAACATTATATTCCTATTTTGTATAGGTAGCACAACTGTTGATCAGTTACTAAAATAATTAAATGCTATTATTAAGTATATCATTAAAATATTCATGTATTAAAATATAGTATTAAAATAATTGAAATAATTGGTCTACTGACTTTCTACTTACATGATTATTTGTATGTATATTTGTTTATATTTGTTATAGTATGATAAGTAATGCATGCAGTTCAAAAGTAATATGAGGAACTAGATCTCTTTTCCAAACCACTACAGAATGGCTCTCTCATTTGTATGTATATCTGTATATATTGTATGTATGTATGCACATATTGAAGTATCAACTAATTTGAAGTTAAGGAGGAAACCTAGATCTGATTCTTCTTAAAATGAAATAAAACGTTTTATTGTGACACATTCAATTAAAAAATGGGAATCAATGCATTAACCATCCAAATTTTCATACAGTTTCTATTATATCAGTGTGCTATTTTTCTATAAAATGCTTCCAGGAAAAAGCAAGTTTGACATCTCAACTGTATATTAAATATATGCATCAGAAGCTAAAATAGTAAAAGGCAAGTTCACTTTTAAATGAACTTAAAAAAAGAAGATGGATAAAAATGATTACTTTGCTTTAAAATAACTCAGCTTACCTGACAGACTAGCATTAAAACATGGAACTAATCCACCTCAAGGTAATATATTAAGAATGCATACCTTCATTCTTCCAAAAGTCAGGGCCATATCTGTCGCTAAAAAGAATAAGCCTTATCTCTCTTAAAACAGGAATAAAATAAGTTTCATAAATCATGAACATATAGCCTGAAATGCTACAAATTTTAATATTGTCATCACATAACCCCATGGACATATAAGCACAAAACTTGATGAGTATTTTGCCTATCCTTTGAAATTCACAGTAAACTTTGAAGAAATCATGAGGAAACAAAAAGAATGAAACACTTAAGAATTGTGAAAGAAGCAAACACAAATATCCAGGAAATATTCCTTTCCTTTTTCATATTTTCATTCCTCTTAGCTTCTTAAGTATTTATCCTGCTTTACAAAGCACTAACATTAAATCATGCATAGAATTACTATAACATCTTAAAAGTGATATCAAATATTATATTTCAAATATTTGGATCATAAAATCTAGACTGCATTCATATGAAATAATAAAAATGCTATTTGATCTGTGCTCTAACATAAGAACAGTCTTAACATTTTCAAACTTCCACATGCCCTCTTTGAAAATTTAATGAATTCATCATGAAGAAAAAGTCTAAAAAGATAGTTTTGCTATAAACCAAAGTCTTAATCCCTTCCAGTCAGGTTATACTAGAGTTGGGACATATTTATTCTTTGGGATAACCAAGTATAACAAAATGGTGTGTATTATGCTAACTCAGAAAAATGTATATTTGGTCTAAAGTGAAATTTCATTATAATGACTCTTACTGCAAAAACATACCCTGAAAGGATGGGTTCACACTTGAATTTTCAAATAAAGTGACAAAAAATAAAGTGGCTAGTTTTATCTGTTACCATTAGTTCACAGTTTTTCATTTCATCACTCTTTATAAAAATTTTGTGCAAGAAAATGAAAAAGTATATCAATGTTGCATAGCCCTGTAGGAAATAGAAAACTATCTTTCTAAATATTCAACACAACTTGAAACTCCTAAGAAAGCTCTAGTTTACTTTTTTTCATTTGCATGAGCTGTCAAAGGCCTGCGAACTGCCAAGAACACCAGAAAAGTTGTAACCCTAATCTTAAGGCTGCTTTATAATACTTATTTAAATGCTAAGTGCAGAAACATCGTTTTTAGAAATTATTTCTTTCTCATATCCCCCCAAAATGGCATATGCTCATATACATGGAAAACACATGAATAACCTCTACTTAAAGTAGGAAAATATATTTAAACAAGAGGAAAAAAAACAACAAAATTTTTGAATCACTTCTTCCTAGAAAGATTAGGACACTACTAGATAAAAAGACTCTTGAATGAAAACTGGAGAGGTAGGTATGAATCTAAAAAAATGGAGTCTGAGGCCGTATCATTAAATGAGAAAACCTGCCCTGATTTTGCTCCTCACCTCATCTATCTGAGGTTCCTGAGCTTGAGCAGCCCTGGGAGCTGAAGAATCACAGTCTGGACTGTAATGCTCACAGTAGTCATATGCTGCTTTGGGGTCACCTGTGATTAACAACTGTTGAATGTCCCCCTGTAAAGAAACAAACAAGATTGTAGTCAGCATATTCAAAAACACAGAGCCAGAGCAAAATTCATCCAAGACAATGTAAGGCTGATTTTTAGATACCTAAAGAAGAAAAATCAATTATATTTTAATGTTAAGAATAATCTCATTTGATTAAGAGAGCAACTCACATTTATTTTACAAATTACCTGATAATATTAAGCTGCTATTCTATATTATTAAGTGATTTAATCTACACTACATGCATCTATTTGTGAAAACTTGATTCCACTGCATTCCCAGTTTATGCTGCATGGTACAGTTCACATAAAATGTTAAGTAATAGATAAAATAAGCAAATAAACTAAAAAAATCAAAATAAATATACAAATACAGAAATGTTGGTTTAGTGTTAAATAAAGGACTCTAACTGAATTATCATGGTAAAGCAAATTTACATGAGAATTTTTTAAGTGAATGTATACCTCTATCTATTGTGTTCTATTAGAAGAATAAGTATCAAAAGTTTGAAATTCCCACTTACAAAGATGAGTGAAAAATGAAGAGACTAGAAAATAAAATCATATATCAAAAAGTAAGGGTTTGGGAAATTTTCATTAAGGAAAGATCAAGAGAGCTGTGTCTGTAAAGAAGACAAATATCAGAGATAGAGAGAGGACTCTGAAAGCAGCAAGAGAAAAGCAAAGCATCACATATAAAGGAAACTATAACATTAAGTGCTAACCTCTCATTAGAAACCGTGGAGGCAAGAAGAAAGTGGTATGATGTATTTACTGTACTGAAAGAGAAAAACTGCCAGCCAAGAATTCTATATCTGACCAAAAACAGTCCTTCAAAAATGAGGGTGAGTTCGCAGACTAACCAGATTAAAAAAAACCAGAATTACAAGAAATACTAAAGGGAGTACTACAGACTGAAAGAAAAAAAAAAACATTATAAGGGATGAAGACGGTCATTATATATTAATAAAAGGGGCAATTCACCAAGAAGAAATAACTATACTAAATATTTATGCACCTAACCTGAGTGTTGCAAGATACACTGGCAAAACTAAGGGGAGAAATAGATGTCTCTACAGTAATAATAGTAGACTTCAATATTGGATAGAACATCTGGACAGAAGATAAAGAAATAGAGAACTTGAATAATATGATAAATGCACTAGACCTAACAGACATCTATAAAGCATTACACCCCAAAAGAACAGTGTGTTTGTTCTTTTCAAGTGTTCATGGATCCTTCTCTATGATTGAACATACATTGGGTTAAAAAAAAAAGACATAAATTCTGGAGTTGAAAAGTATAATTGAATGAAAAATCCACAAAGAAGCTCAACAGCAGATTTTAACTGCCAGAAGGAAGAACCCATTAACTTGAAGACAGATCAATTGAAATTATCCCATATAAGGAACAGAAAGAAAAAAACAATGAAATAAAAATTGAACAAAGCCTCAGAGACCTATGGTACACCATCAAACATATCAACGTATACATATTGAGAGTACCAGGAGAGGAAAGAAAAGTGCAGAAGGAATGTTCAAAGAAATAATAGTTTCAAACTCCTCTTGAAACACAATAAAATATACATCCAAGAAGCACAACAAACTCTGAGTACAATAAATTCAAAGATACCCCTACTTATAAGCACCATGATGAAATATTCAGGCAACAAGGTTGCCTTTTGTTGATTCTCTCTATGATATTTTGTGCACAATTTCATTTATTTCTGCTCTGATCTTTACTATTTCTTTCCTTTGGCTTGGTTTGGGATTTGTTTGCTGTTATTTTTCTAGTTTCTCCAAGTGTGCCATTAGATATTTAATTTTATCTATTTCTTTTTTTTTTTTTAATGCATGCATTGAGGTCTATATATTTCCCACTCAGCACTGCCTTTGCAGTGTCCCATGGGTTTTATTAGGTTGTGTTCTCCTTTTCACGCAGCCCAGGATATTTTCTGAATTCTCCCACAATTTCTATTTGACTCACTATTATTTAAGAGTGTGTTGTTTAATCTCCATATATTTATGAATTTTCCATTTTTCTGTCCATTATGGAATTCCAGCTTTATTTCATTGTGATCACAGAAAATGTTGTGTATTATTTCGATCATTTTTAATTTATTAAGACTTATCCTGCAACCCAACATCTTTTTTTTAAAATAATTTCTGTCTTTACTGATATTCTTTATTTGGTGAGACATCATTTGCACACTTTCCTTTATTTCTTTAACCATGGTTTCCTTTGTCTTTGAAAATATTCATACTTATTTACTTTAAGTTTTTATCTAGTAAATCTAATGTCTGTGCTTTTTCAGGGACATTATCTATTGATGACTTTTCATTATTTGTCTGGACCATACGTTTCTGTTTCTTTGCATGGCTCTTTTTTTTTGTTGTTAAAAATTGAGCATTTTAATTAATATAATTTATCAACTCTGGGAATCAGATCCCTTCTCCCAATGTTTGTTGTTGTTTCTGTTTGTAGTTGTTACCGCTTATCTAGTGAATTTCCTGAAGAAATTCTGTAACTTCTTATTCCTTGCTGCTTACAGCAACAGAAATCTCTGCTTGGTCAGTTTAGTATTTTGCAAATAATTAGGCAGAGATTTCCACAACTGAACCAAGAAGAATCCCAGAGGTTGTGTACTGGGGCATGTCTGCAACACTCTGACAGTTTACAACTCTGTCTTGGTTTTCATGTCTTGCTTGTGTAAAGGATCAAGATCAGCCAGACATGAAAGATTAGGGCTTTCTCAGGTCTTTCTTAGACACTTGCATAGGCTATCTAGATTCCCATGAAGAATATGTTGAAGCATTTCAAAGCCTCAACAGACATAGCATCTCCAAGCCATTTCATTTTAGATTTTCAGTCCACTTCTCATTTGGCCCGTACCTTGACTTTTACATGAACACTACCAATTCCCTACTAAAGATCTTCATCTAGAAGTTCTCATTATCACCATAGAAACAAAAGATGTCCATAATTAAAACCTTAAAAACACATATCCGCAAATATAAAAAAAAAAACAAGAGCGAGAGATTTGGAGAAGAATTTAGAAATGAAGATTATTAGGGGTAGTAAACTAAAGAATAAGAAGACAGATAATAGAACGATATGACAACAGAGAGCCGAAGGACAAAGTGGATGAAGTAAATAACGAATTTGGAATAATAACATTGAATGTTAATTAATTGAACTCCCTAACGAAAAGACATAGACTGATAGAATGGATAAAAAATATACGAGCCATCTATATTTTCTCTACAAAGACCCACCTCGGATATAAGGGCACAACCAGGTTAAAAATGAAAGGTTGGAAAAAGGTTTTCTATGCAAATAGTAACCAAAAAGAGCTACAATCATGATTCTAATATCAGACAAAATTGATTCCAAATGCCAAACCATTCATTGATGTGAAATTTTGCCCTAGTTTGTCTTCAGTGAGACAGATTTTGTTGAATTCAGAAATGTCTCATAGATTCACAATTTTATTCAGGTTTATTAATTCCTTCCTTCATTTAAAAAGTGCTTAAAAATTGCAAATCACATGCTAATATGATCCATAAGCACCCAAACGAGGAAACACCTACTTTATCTCCCAACAACACAGAGTGATTACAACTGAAAGTGGGAGGATTGCATCCAGCATCCAGGTGGAATCTGAGCCTCCTCTTGACATAGAGGTGCAATGGACACAACCAATCCAATGTCCACATAGAAAAGGTGGCATTGGATTGAGAAAAGTGGACATGATGGCTGATGGGTATGGGGAAAGGCAGGAAGAGAGATGAGAGGTGGAAGCGTCTTTGGGACATGGAGCTGCCCTGGATGGTGCTTCAGGGGCAATCACCGGACATTGTAAATCCTCACAGGGCCCACTGGATGGAATGCAGGAGAGTGTGGGCCATGGTGTGAACCGTTGACCATGGGGTGTGGGGGTGCCCAGAGATGTACTTGCCAAATGCAATGGCTGTGTCATGATGATGGGAGGGAGTGTTGCTGGGGGGGGAGGAGAGGTGGGGTGGGGGTGGTAGGGTTCAACGGGACCTCATATACATATATTTTTAATGTAATATTATTACAAAGTCAATAAAATTAAAAAAAAAACAAAAAAAAAATAAAAAGCAGAAGTAGCAAATATCCATCCAGAAAATTGTCTTAAAATAACCGTAGCATTAGTAGTATTTCCAACTTGAAAAATATAATATACACTTCTCAAATACCAACTTATCAATATAAAACACTTGAATGGCTTCATCTGAGTTATTGTAAAAGTCACCAATAACAAAGAAAAATTAGAATGCCCAATTCTTCATTCTGCAATACTAAAAGGAGCATAATGAGGTATCATTGAGTAAAGGAGAAAACACTCAATTAGAAATCATAACTCCTGAATATTCTTCTGTCTTTGCCATTAACTACCTGGACCTGTGCAAGGAATTTAATCATATTTATTAATTGAAAAATGAAACCATTGAGACATTAAGATCCTTTCTAGAACTAAAAGTTTTTCAGTTCCATTCTTGATTACATAGGGGATATAGTGAACCAGTGAAGATGCTGTTGATACACAAAAAATTTACCTATCTCATATGTGTACTATATTTTTGAAAAGTATATTTTGGAAAAATATATAATGGTTCTTTAAGTATTCATTATTCTAGTTAAGACACTTGGCTGCATTATATGGAATCCTGCCAACCTTTCCACTATCAATTCTTATTTCAAGTGCTTAATATTCAATCCTATAATATACTACTGGAAAGAAACTGAAAAATTCACTAAAAAATCTTACAGTGCTATTTTCCCCAGAAGGCATTTTACAGTGTTTTATGTTAATCATGAGGCATATGTTGTAAGACAGGTGAAGATAAACAAAAGGATCGTGAAAGGTTGAAAAAACTGTAAATATATAGATTCAATAGTGTCATAAAATTTTCCACAGCTAGGACAAGTTTCAATTTCCAAGTAAAGTCGGCACTTGTGGCATGAAAAAGATATCAACCTTCTCTCAAAGCTCTAAAGTCAAGATGAAAGGTAGACGATGCAGTTACTTTGGTATCTACTTGTGCTAGTTGGGTCTATGATATAGTATTTGCCTATAAACAAGTCTAGAGGGTGACAGCAAAGTGAATGTAAGAAAATCAGTAGAAACTGTCTATATAGATAAGCTCTTCTGAATGTCACATTCCTAGCAAAGGATCCTGCTACATATTTATGAAGACCAATTTAAAAAGCTGAAAAGAGAGTACTTGTGCTAGTAATTTGAAACTTTGTTCACTATTATTTTATAGAAAATTATATATGTACATATATATGTATATTTATAAAGTCTCTGTTAGTCCTAGCTATTCTATTTTCTGTGCTATGAACATAAATACATAATTCACAATGAAGTACACAAGTTAAAATAAATTTAGCTTCTTTTGTAAGGAATAATATTTATTTGAGTGTAGTACATGAAATTTGTTTAATATCTTGTCAATGTTAAGTGTCTGAATTTTTAGATTCAACTCCTCACCCTCTATGAAGCAAACCAGTGCTTGCTTAAAGTAAGTTCACAGCCAGATTATCCACTGAATCATACAGCACAGCAGCAGACTCTAGAGAATAAGCAACAGAAAACCAGGCTCTGAGCAGTGGGCAATTTCAACCCTATCTAAGGCAATCATGAGGCATGTGGATGGATTCTGTGCTTGGGAAATAATATCTCAAGAAACGTAGGAGAAATTCTGATAAAACCCAAACATTTAATGCAGCTGTCACTTATAAATGAAAAACAAGGGTCTGTTTTGAATTCCAAGCTAGTAACTAGGAACTGTGGGATCTCATAATGTTTCAATTCCACTCTGAACCTTGGTAAACCTAACTTGGACATATCTAAAAGAACAATTTACTTTTGGTAAAATCTGGAAAAGAAGACTGCAAATACCTGCCCATGTATCTCACTAAGTATCAAAATTTTCTAAAATTAGAAATTTTATCTCCTCCATTGTTGGAAGTAAATCATGCAGCTGAGTTCTGTCCAATAAAGTTATCTAACCTTAAACTTTCTCCTAGCACACATTCCAGTGTCAGTTAACTCGCAGCATGTGCTATCTCAATAGGAATGACTGCATTCATTAAAAGTTTGTTGGGAATATCTTGATGGAATAGTATGAGCAAGAAAAAGTTGCATTGAGAAAAAGGGATGGGAAAGAGCATTTAAAACCTGTACTAGCATCTTTGACAAAACTTTTGAGGCATGAAACTGTATGACAAGGTCAGTTTAAGTGCTGCATAGTTGGAGAGAAGCACAATTATATGGTGATGGTATGAAGTAGAAGTGAGAATGGAAAGAAATAAAAAATAAAACAAAAAATAAGTCAAGAACCAATTTTTGAAAGGCTTGTGTGTGAACTGAACCCTGAAAGTTACTGAGAGCCATTTAAGGACTTTGAGCAATGGAGTAAATTGGTCAATGATGCATTTTACAAAATCACTTTGACAGCATAGTGGAGGATGACTTGGAAGCGGCCAGTTTGAAAGCAAGGGAATTAGTTCGGGTTCTACTGCAATAAAGTGTTGGGAAACTAAACCAAGTCAGAAGTATAAAGAATAGAATAGTGGTGACATTGATTGGGATATTAGGAAAAACTATCTGTAAGATTTGGAAGTGGACTATATGTTGGTGGTAGAGTAGGATGGGGATTACTAGGAAAGATGAAAGAAAGTGTATCAGAGAAGATTATTAAGTAATTCTGCAGCTGCTGAAGTAAGCAATGGTGGGATGGCAAAACTAACTACTCAAATCAGAAATATGATAGAAGTGGTATATTTTGAAATTAATATTTTAAGTCAAAGCAGTGTAATAATTATGGTAGTTTCCACATTAAATAAAATTTTCTTTTTGTTTTTAAGAAAATAACCTTTGTTTATTTTTTAATTGTGTCCTGCCTCTGTCTGTTGGCTGTTAGGTTGCTTTACCAATGCTAAATCAAGTTACAAGAATCAATGAGAATCATTAGAAAATTTCCCTTTAATCTAACAGCCTATACTTCCCTTTCCTGCAGCAGCCTCAGACCATTTTTTCCATTGATAACCAAGGACAAGACGATCTTATAATTTGCTTGGAGTGAACTAACGCTAATTTGTTTTATTTATACCTCTCAAGGATTGTTTTATTGACCGATTAAAGGGCATTGCAAAAAACAAGTAGTT
Source organism: Dasypus novemcinctus (assembly GCF_030445035.2). Taxonomy (NCBI): domain Eukaryota; kingdom Metazoa; phylum Chordata; class Mammalia; order Cingulata; family Dasypodidae; genus Dasypus; species Dasypus novemcinctus. Next base: position 21,623,042 of record NC_080681.1, on the reverse strand, counting down.
TTGTTTATTTGTAAAATGGATAATGATTGACTTTGTCCAGTGTCTGGTGTTAAGTAGATGTTGTAGAAATACTGGCTAATTTAATTTGGTGTATATCTGGAAAGCAGAGTAATTAGATAATTCACTTAAAAGCAACATTATGTATAAATTGTTCTTGGTTCATTGGAGGTAACAGAAAGTAAGAAGGGATAAGAAATATTTAAACTCCAAGAATAAACAAAGATTTCAAAAGGACTAAATTTAAGTACACCTACCAGATGTTTAAAAACATATCAATTTTTTTTAACCTAGAGTTGATACTGAGTTTAAATAGCAAATTATGTGACTACTTTTTAAATGCATTTATATTCTCCTAGTAAATAAGTTAAGCAACTCTTGGTTCTATCATTGAGTTCATATTGACAAACTTATATTCTAATTCTTCATATAAACAGTGAAAAAGAAGGAAAATAGTAGAAAAATATATCTTTTTAATTACTGATTACCATTTTTCTTCCTTTCTCAGAATTATATATTTTGTGGTATACATTTCATCTGTTTATATTAATACAAATCAAGAGTGAAATAATACATTTAGTTCCTTCTGGATTTAAGAAAACCCCCATGTAAAATTTTCAATTACAAATCTAAAAAACTACTAAAAGATGATTCTCAAATTCTCTTCTTTTGGTACAAGAATAATTCAAAGTTTCTTTAATAATAAACATTTAATATATGTGTCACCACAATTTGATATCCTTCCCCAAATAAATTAATCTGATACATTTTATCTATTGTCTATTGTCAAAAATATCTATTGTCAAAAATAATATGTTTGATATATTTAGAACAGCATTAATAAATCTAAAAGTCTTTAAAAACAAAATTGAAATCATTTTGAGACCTTATTTCTAAAAACTAGTAAGAAAAAGATATTTTCATGAAAGGAAATATTAGGTATTATGTAATACTTTTAACTTGTAATTTAAAACTTGGTCTCAAAGGACAAGTTCATATAGCTAATGTTAGCATGAAAGTCAACTAGGAGCTTCGCATATAGCTGTCACACAAAGTATACAGCAGAATTTGGCATTTACTTTATATTTCATGAACTTTGTCTTGGCAGAAAATTTTGAATTTATTTTTAAATTGTCTTTTGCAATATTAAAAAATTAAGGACAGATTATTTTTTTCTTTTTATACATAGTTTCAAAGTTGAACTTGAACATTTACTCCTCTAACTCAATCAAGTAAACTAGATATTTGAGGATCATTTTTTACATATCAATTTGGCATCATCTGTTTTGCTGCCTATTTTTAAGTCTAGAGAAAATATCTGTTCGAGAATGAAAAGAAACATTATCTTAGCATTTCTATACATTATTATTCTGGTTTTAAAAAATAATTATAGAAATAACAAATCTTTTAAAACTATTTCCTTATTTTTACTGTTTCACTACTATGTAACAATAAATAATACTTTTCCTTTAGTGAAGTGAATCAAAATTGGGCATTTTATGAAGTATATAAGCTTATTTGGATGTAAGAAGGATGCATATGCATAATAAATACTTGATATTTTACTATTTTCGTTTAAAAAAATGTTTTTCTAACAATGGGAGAACCTTTCTGCCCATAACAGAATATGGTCAGTTTGTACATATATCTGTTGAATTGTAAAAGATAAGAGAAATGTTCAAAGTTGAAAGCTTAGAATTTCCTATTGAAATGGAAATATTTGGAAAGAACTTTATTTTTGTTGAAAGCAAAAGCAAACACATTCTCCAACATTCCTCATTTCAGGAGACATCATCATATACCTTACAACTACAGGGCAAGCTACATTTTTCCCCAAATAAAATATCCTCCTTTCTTATATTTTATCACAAGATCTTTTTTTGTTAATAAATACACAAACATTATAAGTCAGATAAAAATTATATTTCTCCTAACATGTTTAATTCTCACTTGAACAAGAAACTGCTTTCCAGAGTCTCTGCTTCTGCCTCTGTTTACCACTCATTTATCTGTTCATTCATTCAACAAATATTTACTAAGGCCAAGCATCATGCTGACATTTTGTAAAGGGGATGAGAAATAAAGCGGTAAATCAGGCCCAGATCCTACTCTTAAGTAACATATAGGTGTATAATGTATAATTATATACAAATGCATAGTAGATAAAAACATATTTCTTTAGTATCTACTGTATGTTGATAATGAGGAAGAAAGAAATTTAGAGGGAATTGGAAAGAACTCTTATCTGGGAATATCAGAGGATTACTCAGAAGGGGATTGGAATAAACGAAATAATTTATGAGAAAGTGCCCAGTTTTTCTTTTAAATATAGTGATGCTGGGCATAATCTGACTGTCCCCAAATCCCATTATTCACATTTTTTTCCTACTACATACCCATAAATTCTGACCCTTGTAGCCTGCTTCACCAGATTCCTCTGCAGTCTAGTTTTCAGTAGAGGTAATGGAAGTTACTATTAGGAGAGGGATGAAAAAGAGTTGGTAGTTTTCCCCATGCTTTCCTGGCTGGCCCCAGTGTTTCTGGCAGTGGCTTTGCCCCCTTTCTTTTGGAACACAACCTCCAACTCCCATTGAGCTCTGAACCACTAATTTTACTGCTTTTACCTGAAGCCCTAGTGAAGGTAATGCTAGTTCCCAGGTTTCTGAGCCTCTGTTAATGATTCCACAAACCCAGATACACCTCTAAAACCATTTAAGTGAGTTTCTGTTTTCTGCCAGAACCCTGAATGAATTCAGAGGGTAGTAAATGTGAGACCTGAGGACCCTAGACTAGCAAAAAGCATCTTCCTTTTCTATATACTAAGTTTAAGGATTCAAATAAATAGTAGCACACAATTTGCCAAGAAAATGTTGTGTCTTTACTAGAAAACACAGGCACAGGTTATAGCGTGGGCTCCTCTGCATAAATAATCTAATTGACTCATTTAAATTCACAAGAATATAAATTTCTTGAGAGCTCAAGAAGCTCCTCTGTTTTGTTTCCTGATGTAGCCACAGTTTCCAGAACTTAGAGGCACACTGCATACGCAACAAATATTTGTTTAGTGAAGGAGTCATCCATACAAATAATTTACCATGGGGAGACTCTACTTCATCATCTGTGAATTAAGAATACTATTTATTACTTATCTGGTCTTCCTTAAAGAGACTCTAAAATACACAATTAAGCAGTTTTTAAATGGTAATATAAGGTATTATTAATATTATATTTTGGGACAATTAAAGAACACAGCTTTGAAGTGTTGACTAGACAACATGCATATCATCACTATAAAATTTAAGAAATGCTGCTGTAGAATTCATTTGCAGTTTTTCCAAAAATAAATTCCAAAATATGTTCAGTTTTAGGACTCTTATAGTCATCATTCCATAAGTGAACTCAATCAGGAAATAATACAGTAGAATAGGAAAAAAAGACATTTAGCTAAGGAATTTCCAGCATATGCTCCTGAAAATCTAATAGTTTTTCAAAATTCTATACTCTTTCCATAAGGTATTCCTTAGACACTAACATGATTTTAATATTTCACATTAAAGCTTTGTTTTAAAAATATGATGGGTCTTAGTAGAGATATTTTGCTGCATAATCAAGCACAAGCCTGACATTAAATATTAAACGTGGCATAAACTTCTCATGAAGTAGCTTCCGTTATCAGAATATTAATAAAAAACCTGTGCTTTCTGTCTACTCAGACAACTGAATTTGCCAAAGCACTCACTCTCATAACAGTTTTTCCAAACATTCCATAAAGTTAATGATCCTTTCTCAACTATTTTGTGTGGTAAAGGAAAGCTGCCAAAATGCTTAGAATGCTAGTTTAATTGAAAAATGCATCAGAGATTGGATTTGATCCATAATTCAAAGGAAAGTATGAGGGAAACCACACAATTACAGAAAGCACTGCTACCCACTTACTCTTATATTTCATTGTATCCCCCAAACCAGCTTAAGCAACCAATTTTAAGAATATGAGAAGTGCTCCCATGTTACTTGAATGTACTACTAATTTAAAAAATATTTAACAAGGGTTATAGAAAACTCCTAAAATTGTATAAAACACTACCAAAAAAGGGCACATTTATCTTACTTTCTAAATTATCAGTGTTAAACAAGGGTTTTCCCTGAAGGGTAACTATTGATCTGGATCTATTCTACGAAAAATAAAATAAAATAATAAGATACAATTTAAGGGTTAGAAAAAATTATAATAGGCCTTTCCTCTAGCTTTTTTTCTGCTATAGATGATCTATACCACTTGAATAAATTAGTGTTAGAAAGTATATTTATTTACTCATTAAGCAATGTTGATTAAGTATCAAAGACTATTTTAGACACTGTAGATAAAGCAGTGGATAAAACACAGAGCCCCTGCCTTTTCTGGGCTTACATTCCAGGGAGAAAGAGAAAATATGTAAAATTTAGTATATCAGAGGCAAAAAGTGTTGGGAAGAAGCAGAATAAGAGACGGGAGTCAGAAAGTCAGGTGTTAAATTACCAAGTATGATCCGGGAAGGTTTCACTGATAAAATGGATGCTGATAACTGAAGGAGCAGAGGAACTGAAAAATGTAGCTATCTGGGGAACAACCTTCCAGCTATCTTCTTCCAGGAGAAGCCCAGGCCCAGAGGTGGTAGCATGCTTGATATGTTTGAGGAAGGGAAGCCTGGCTGGAGCAGTGGGAGCCAGAGGGAGAGGAGCCGAGACAAGATCAAAGAGAAGGGGCAGAGAGTATGGTACAGATGGCATACAAGCCTTCAGACCATTAAAAGAGCTTTGGCTTTTACTCTACACGAGATGAAGAGCCACTAGAAAGTTATGAGCAAAGAAGTGTCATTCTTCTATTCATTCATTAATTCTTTCAACCAAGATACTTCTTGACTGGAATGCCTGCTGCTTAGAGAACAGACCAACAGACAGGAAAGATAGAAGCAAAGAGATCACTTAAAAGGCTCTTGCAACTATCCAAGAAAAATATAGTAATTAATTTGCATTTACTCTAAACTTGCCGTACTTCTAGGAAATTTATATTTTCATAGTGAATGTGTTTTAAAAATATCTAGTTCCTAAAATAGTTTATTTATACCATAAATTAAATAATCTATAACACTGTTATCATACTCATTTGGGCTATTAATAATAATTTCACATTAACTGAGTGATTACTTTGAAACTCTGGAAATGTGGAAAGGCTAGAGAAATAATATAATTTTATCCAGGATAATCCTATGGCCTTTTAGCTGATTATATTCTTTGCTAAAATTACACAGTTTAAGAAACAGAGTTAAGGCCTTCTAAATTTAGCTGCAATACCCAAAAGTTCATGTTCCTGAGAAGTAAACCTCACCTGTTCGGTGCCTTTCTGTCAATGCTAGAAGCCTGTGATCATTAAGTTCCTCTCTGCCTTAACCCCACATACCCAATAAGTTCCCAAGACCTGCCAATTGTACTCTACATTGTCATACAGAAACAAGATCCTTCAATCCATTTCTTCTGCCTAGTCTCTATTCTAAATATCTTTTGTTTGAACTAATGTGTCAATACCAAATGTTTTCTTCTTTTTCATCAGGTTCTTTCATTTCCAGACCAACTGCTTCACTGCCACAAAAATTATTTTTTCAAAAAACGAATCTGAATGTTTAATTCCTCTACATAAATTTCTAAGGACCCAAGGGTTAAAGTTCAGACTCTCAGCATGGTGTAAAGGCTGTTCACAAACAAATGACCCTGACCTGCCAAGCAGGTCATCTCCAGAATGCCTCCAAACCACACTACATTTCTCAAGCCAGCTTTGCTTACTCCGTACTTTTGTACACGTGTCCTTATCTTTAAATGATCTTTTATTTTCATTGTTCTGGATTCAGCTCTTACTCCCTCCTCTGTGTCCCCACTGACCATTTGTATTTCTTTAATATGGAACACAATCATGTTTTATTACAACTATCTATTAATATATATCCCTTATTTAAGCACAAACACAGTGTTTGGCATGATATTTATTCTGCTTCAATAGGCAATAATTACTTAATAAGCACCCAACTTCCAGAGAGCTTTCTTGGCTCTCTGATCCCTCTAACAAAGCCTTAACTACTACTACCAGTTAAAACACACATTGATACAATCAATAATTTTTCCTGGCTATCAGCATTGCCAAACTTTGTGCTTGATGCAACTGCTGGAATACCTAAACAAAAATGGTATGAATCCTGTTATCAAAGAATTTACAATCCAGTGAGAAAACTACACGTTACTAAATAATTATAAAGCAGCATATTAATAGAGATATGAAAACAAGAATGCAAATGCAAATTGATTAACTTCTTTAAAATTTAGGAAAATGGTACCTAAAATAAACCTTAAAAGGGGAAACAAAATAAAGGAGTCAAGTATAAACTTTAACCAGGGTACTCTATCTACATAGAGACAAGATTTATAAAAGGAATGAAATGCAATGTATGATACTTGATTGTGCATTCTTGTCAGCCAGTGGTGCGCTAATAATCGGTGAAAAGGGGAGAAATGAATCAAAAGGGTCAATGCTCCTTTTAGAGGAATAGCAATATTCTATACACAATAGTACTTCGGATCCTCTGTTAAGCTCTGAAATCTGAATTTATCTCAAATGCCACATTGCCTTTCTTGAAAAAGTTACGTTCATAAATCCTGCTAAATATGAAATATACTAAAAGATCACATGCAACAAGGTCCCAAAATATACACTATTTATCTGCATATCACAATACAGTGGGATAGATCTGATCCCATGTAGTCTGAATGGCAAGAGGACATCATATGGCTGTCGATGATAAAGTACAGTGACATCCAGAAAGAACAGAGAAAGTGTCCTACAGAGTCACTAAAGCTTGGTCATAAATAATGTAGCAAATTTTTGTGTGTTGTGCCTCACCACACTTGTCAGACTCAGTATGCAGCGATAAGGAATGCAATTACAAGTCAAACAGCCAAAAAACAGATGCTCTTTTCAGACAAGGCTAATGATAACTCTCAGAAAAGGATTTAACCAATACTGTGACTCAATCTACTTCTGCAGAGATGACTTGCATCTTCACATTTTTTTGTATGATCAGTAATAGAACTTATCTCCTCAAAACAGAAAACTCAAATAAGAAAAATGTATATTTGGTTTTACAAGTTTGTAAATAATTGATGATTAGTCACCAATCTTAAATGGAATCTGACAATTTCTAAACTTGTTACAGTAAGAAAAAAAATGTACGGCTTATAAAACTACTACTACCAGATATTATGTAGATACATTTGACTCTGCCTGAAAGCCATAAGTATGACACATATATTATGTTGTTTTATGGAACAATTCAACAGGCCTGTGCCAGTGAGTCTAATATGCTATTGTTGTTGAGTCCTAATATTACACACTTGAAAGGTGACCCTTAAGATTTTAATACCAATTTTCATTGAACTTGTGTTTGATACACTCCATTTGGATTTGGGCTGTATTTGACCATCAACTCTACCAAATGTGTTCATCATGTGTGGTATCTATGATTTGTTATTCTCTTGCCTTTGTATCATTTAGTGGAATTTTAAAAATAAAAAATTTATGTTAATACATTATACAGAATGTAACCCACTGGTTCCACACCCACAATTCCAATGACTAAAAAAGAAAAAGCTACACTCACATTGCCAAATACATTTGTTAAACAGAAGATTTATGGAACTCTAAAAACTCAAAGCTTGCTTTGTTTTCTGTTTTTTTCCCCAGAATAAGTAATAAAGTCCCAAATCAGAATAAAATTTTACATTTGCTTTCAAGGAATGAAAAATTCTCTAAAATAATAAGCTAAAAGCTTAAGAGTTTTCCATAATCAAATTGAACTACCATGTTAGCCATGTTGTTTTTGCCTACTTTCAGAAATAATCAATGGAAGAAAGTTTTTTTATTGAACACTTATGTAACACTCATTATGTCAAGGCACAAATATAAACGTTTAATAAACATTAATTCATTTAATTCTCGAATGACTCCATGATGTAGGTAGCACTGTTATCTAATTTTATTTTATTTATTTTTTCTATCTGGTTGCATCATCATCTTTTTTTTTTTTAAGATTAATTTTTTTATTTATTTCTCTTCCCTCCTCCCGGTTCCCTCCCCCCAGTTGTCTGCTCTCTGTGTCCATTCGCTGCGTGTTCTTCTGTGACTGCTTCTATCCTTATCAGCAGCACAGGAATCTGTTTCTTTTTGTTGTGTCATCTTGCTGTGTCAGCTCTCCATGTGTGTGGTGCCATTCCTGGGCACCCTGCACTTTCTTTCGAGCTGGGTGGCTCTCTCTCCGGGGCGCACTCCTTGTACGTGGTTCCCCCATGCGGGGGACACCCCTGAGTGGCATGGCACTCCTTGCACACATCAGCACAGCGCATGGGTCAGCTCCACACGGATCAAGGAGGCCTGGGGTTTGAATCGCAGAACTCCCATGCGATAGGCAGATGTCCCATCCATTGGGCCAAGTCTGCTTCCGCATCATCGTCTTTTTGGTGTGTTGCTTTGCTGCATGGTGGTCCTTTGCCTCACTGCACATGTCTAGGATGGCTTTTTACTTTTTTTACCAGGAGGTGCCTGGAATGGAACCCGGGTCCTCCATATGTTAAACAGGAGTTCATTTGCTTGAGACACATCCAATTCCCTGTTATCCCATTTTAAAGATGAGGAAAAGGGCACAGAAAGGCTAGGTATCATGCCTGGGCTCTAAGCTGGTAAATTTCAGAGCCATACATCAAATCCAGCCTGTCTTACTCTACAGTCAATAGTATTAAAAACTATGTGTATGGTTCAAAAAGGCAAAAACAAAAAACAAAAAAACAAACAAAAAAAAACACCTTAGTTATAATCATAATCCTAATCTTTCATGCAATTATTCTTGCACTTGTTAAATGATGATTGATACTTTTGTATTCATATTTCACTTCCCAAGTGAAACAGTGAAAATTATTTTACAATCTGTGCCCACTCTTCCTCCTTTCTTTTCCAAAAATTTCATATTTTATGAAAGACTTCTACCTATTTATAAAGCAGACATAAGATTAAAAATGATAAGTTAATTCAGCTTTCTGTTTTAAATGCTAGATTGAAAGATAACTTTTAAAAATAGCAATAGCATTTTTTTTTTCCTGTTCTTTAAAAGGTTTAAAAAGACCATAGAGAATTCAGGGAAAGAAGTATTTTCAGATCAATTTTGCAATAACATTATCCTAATTTTGAACATTCTGAAAATGAGACTTTGGCCAAGTATCCTAATGATGTGTATAGATGTGTATGTATATACATGTATTATAATAAGGAATTATCATTTTTAAAATGTTTATACCTTGGGAGTTCCTATACTCCCTACGACAGTGTAAACCCAATACAATCTCCTGTTGATCACAAATTCAAACTCTGAGCAAAGTACAACAAACAACAATGTAAGAACTTTCAAAAGTCAACAAATGCGAGCAGAATGTGGAGGAGATTCAAAACAAGAGGGGTAGGTTTCCAGTTTGTTTGTTTTTATCCCCCTCAGAGTTTTAAGATTTTGCCCTGAGGGCAGGACTCATTAGCTGAGCAGTGCCACAGTTGGGGCAGCTTAGACTTTGAATGAGACCCTGTGTTTTTTCTAGACATAAAAACCAAGAAAAAATCAGGCAGGTCAGAGACTGTAAGGAAATCCCAGAGGAGAAGGAGCTGAAGAAGCAGATGCCCTAAGTTTTTATATGAACCAAACAAATCTCATACCATCTCCTGAAACAAGCCTGTGCAACAGACCCAAATCAATATTGGAAAAGTTTAAAGACAAACTTAGATTAAAACTACTCATAGAAGTTCAGAATAACTCCTGAATTTCACTTATTTGGGGAAGAACAAAACCAGAAAAGATATGCTTAGAGAACTGAAATGAGATTTGAACTACAGCCCACAGAAGGCAAGGAAAAAAAAGAAAAACAAGAAATTTATGACCTCAGCTGACCTAGATTAACTGTCCACTAAATCTAAAACAACAATTTTCCAGACGATTATAACAGGACCCTTATTATATATAATATAATACTAAAGATGAACAGGATATAACCCAAAATTATGCTACATAGAAAGAATCAGGAAATTGTGACTAATTGTCAAGTTCAAAGGCAATAAACGATTGCCAACCTCAAAATGACCCAGACTTTAAAATTTTCAGAACAGGGACTTTAAAGCAACTATTATAACTATGCTCCCTGTGGTAAAGGAGCTGTACACTTGAAATGAATGAAAAGACAGGCATTCTTTGCAGAAAAGTAAAAACAACCCCCCCCCCCTCAAAAAAAAGAAAATTTTAGAACTGAGAAATGAAATATCTGAAATAAACAAAACAAACTGTATGATTCAGTAGCAGAAAGGACATGATAGTAGTCAGTGAATTTGAAAATAAATTTTAAAAATCCAATTTGAAAGCAAATAGGAAAAGAAAAAAGAAAATGTCATATGGGACAAAATCAAAATTATAACATGTCTGCAGTTGGAGTAACAGAAGAAGACAAGAAAGAGATTAGGGAAGAAATGTATTTGAAGAAATAGTGGCTGAAATTTATTAAAATTTCTAAATTTCTTGAACAACATTCAGATATTAAAGGAAGTCAATGTATATCAAAGAGAAAAACTCAAACAAAACTAAACCTACATGCCTCATAAGGAAACAGCTAAAAATCAAATATAAACAAAAATTCTTGATAGCAGCTAAAGAAAATGTCACAATAATTGCAGATGAATAATTATTTGGATATGGATTTTGCATCAGAAAGCATGGGGGCCATGAGACAGTGAAACATTTTCAAAGTGCTCAAAGAAAAAAAAAGTCAACTCAGATGTCTAAATTCAGGGAAAATATTCTTCAGTAATTAAGACAAAACAAAAACGGTCTCAGATTTAAGAAAACTAGGAGAATTCATCCCCAGCAGATAAACTGTGTATGAAGAGATAAAGAACATTATTCAGATTGAATGAAAATTATACCACAGGGTGTTTTGGATCTTCAGAAAACAGAGATGAACAGAAAAGACAAATATTTGAGTAAATATAAAAAATATTTTCTTTTAAAAACCTTTAAAATACTTGCAACAGTTTAAAGCAAAAATTATAACATTGTTCATGATAAGGTCTAATAACACTAATTACATCATGAAAGAGACATATATATATATATATATATACAGTAATCCCTGAGGTAATGTCTATATATAGACAGAAAGAGATACAGCAAAACATCCAATAGATAAACTGGAATAAGATGGGATACTAAAAGTTATTGAATCTATCTCCAGGAAAAAAGGCAAGAAAGGGAGACAAAGGATTAGGTTTTAAAAAGTGCACAAAGAAAACACAAATAATAGAATAATGACATTAAACCAACCATATCAATAATTACATTCAATTTACAACATCTAAAATAACTCAGTTAAAAAGAAGAAATTGACAAAGTGGATGAAAAAATAAGACCTTCCAGTAGATTACCGTCAACGGTCACATTTTAAATATAAAGACACAGATAGGTTAAAGGTAAATGGATGGGAAATACATATGCAGGAATACTTCATTTTATTGTGCTTCACATATATTGCATTTCTTTTACAAATTGAAGGTTCCATAACAACCCCGAATCTAGCCAATCTATTGGTGTCATTTTCTCAACAGCATGTGTATATTTCATGACTGAGTCACATTTTGGTAAATCTCTCAATACATCAAACTTTTTCATTATTATTATATCTTTTATGGTGATCTGTGGGCAGAGATCTTTGATGTTAGTATTGTACTTGTTTTAGGGTGTCATAAATCAGGCCCATATAAGATGGTGAACTTAATAAATGTTCCACCAACCAGCCCTTCCCTTATCTCTCTCTCTCTCCTCAAGCCTCCTTATCCCCTGAGGCACAACAATACTGATATTAAGCCAATTAATAACCTTACAATGGCCTCCAGGTGTTCAAGTGAAAGGAAAGGTGTAAGTCTCTCACTTTAAATCAAAAAGTTTGATAACAGCTTAACTCCAATAGCACACCCATATTCTTTTCCTATCCTCTTCTTAATGAGGCTCCCTACCTCACACCATATATAAAAACAACTCAAAATGGATCAAAGACCTAAATATAAGAGCTAGAAATATCAACCTCCTAGAAGAAAACATAGAGAAGCATCTTCAGGACCTTGTGGTAAGCAATGGTTTCTTAGACTTTACACCCAAAGTATAAGCAACAAAAGGAAAAATAGATAAGTTGAATAGATTTAAAAATTTTTGTTAAATGTTGTGCCTTAAAGGACTTAATTATGAAAGCAAAATGATAACCTAGGCAATGGGAGATAACATTTGGAAACTACATATCAGATAAAGGGTTAGTATGTAAAATACGTAAAGAAATCCTTCAAGTTAACAAAAAAAGACAAATAATCCAGTTAAAAAAGGCAAAAAAAAAAAAAAAAACCACAAAAACATGAATATACATCTCTCCAAAGAAGACATACGAGAGGACGAGAGGCTAGAAAGCACATGTAAAGATGTTCAACATCATCACCCATCTCAACCATAATGAGACACCATTTCACACCCATTGGAATAGCTGGTATTAAAAAATAAATAAAATAAACAGAGAATAACAAGTGTTGATGCAGAGAAATAGGAACACTGATTCATTGCTAGTGACAGTGTAAAAAGGTCCAGCTGTTGAGGGAGATAGTTTGGTGGTTCCTCAGAAAGCTAAGTATAGAACTGACATATGGCCTGGCAATCCCACTGCTCAGTATATATCCAAAAGATTTGAAATCATGGACTCCAACAGATGATCACAGTGGCATCACTCATAATTGCCAAAAGACAGAAGTATCCCAAATGTTCATCAACCCATAAATACATAAATAAAATGTGGCATATACATAAAGTGGAATATTATTAAGCTATAAAAAGGACTGCAGTCCTGATACATGTGACAACTTGGATGAATTTTGAAAACACCCTGTTGAATGAAATAAGCCATACACAAAAGGACAAATATTGTACAAGCTCACTGTTTTGAAAATAAACTCGTGGAGTCAGAATCTAGGATATACGTTATCAGGGGATGGGATGGGGAAAGGAATTGAGAAGTTAAGACTTAAAATATACAGGATTCCTATTGGCATGGAAATGTTTATGTAACAGACAGTGGTGACAGTAGCACAACATTGTGAATGGAATCAACAGCACTCAAGTAGACATTTGGATATGATCGAAAGAGAAAATGTTAGCTTATATATATTGTAACAATAAAAATTAATAATCAATCAGTGAACCCTGAAACAATGGACTATAGTTCATAATGTAATTATAAAAATGTGCTATCTTCAATTGTAATGCATATTCCATACCAATGCAAGGTGTTGGTGGTGTGGTGATACATAGGAATCCTGTATTTTATACTTGATTGTTCTGAAAACCTACAACTTCTCAACTAAAGTAGCAAATAATAATCAAAAACTCGAAATAATTAAGCTTCATTAGGAAGGCATGTTGAAAGCTGAGACAGTCTGAAAGTTAGGGCTCTTGAGCCAAACAGTCTACTTGTAAAAGCAAAGAAAAGGTTCCTAGAGGAAATTTAATTGCTACTCCAATGACCACACAAATGATAAGAAAGTGGTAGAAACTTATTGTTGATATGGAAAAAGTTTTATTGATCTGATCTGAATAGAAGACCAAACAAACCACAATTTTCCCTTAACTCACAGTCTAATCAAGGGAAAGGCATAACTTTTTCAGTTCTATGAAGGCTGAGAGAGGTAAGAAAGCAGCAGAGGAATAAAGCATGAGAGGCTGATGCATGAAAATCAAGTAAAGAAGCTGTCTCCTTAACTTAAGTGCAAGATGGAAAAGTGAAACAGTAAGTGCTAATGTAGAAGCTATAGCAAGCTATCCAGAAAACCCAGCTAGAATAATTGATGAAGGCAGTTTTGTAATGTAGATAAAACAGACTTCTTTTGGAAGAAGATGTCATCTTAAATGCCTGGCTTCAATCTTCAAAGGACAGGGTGACCTTTTGTTAGGTGCTAATACAGCTGGTAACTTTAAATGGAAGCCAGTGCTTATTCACCATTCCAAAACTCCTGTAGCCCTTAAGAATTATGTTAACTCTACTTTTCCTGTGTTTGATAAATAGAAACACAAAGCATGGATGATGGCATATCTGTTTATAACATGGTTTACTATATATCTTAAGCCTGCTCTTAAGACCTGTTGCTCAGAAATAAAGATTCCTTTTAAAATATTACTGTTTGTTGACAACAAACTTGGACACCTAAGATCTTTGATGGAAATGTACAATGAGATTAATGCTGTTTTCAAGACTGCTAACACAACATTCACTCTGCAGCCCATTGATCAAGTAGTAATTTCTACTTTCAAGTCTTGTGACTTAAGAAATACATGTTTAAGTCTACCATTGACACAGACAGTGATTGCTGTAATGGATCTGGGAAAAGTGAATTGTAAACCATCTGTAAAGGATTTACGATTCTAAATACCATTAATAACGCTCATGATTCATGGGAGGAGCTCACAGTATTAATATTAACATAAGTTTGAAAGAAGCTAATTCCAGTCCTAACAGATCACTTTGAGGATTTCAAGATTTCAGTGGAGGAAGTAATTGAAGATGTGGCATAAATAGCAAGAAAATTAGAAAAGGGGAGCATGAGGAAGTGATTGAATTGCTGCAATTTCATGATTAAACCTCAAACGATGAGAAGTTTCTCCTTAAACATTAGGAATGAAAGTGATGTGATTCTTGAGATGGAATTTTTCCTCATGCAGATGCTGTGAACACTGGTGAAATGACAACAAAGGATTTAGAATATTACACGAACTTAGTTGATAAAGCAGAAGCAGGGTTTGAGTGGACTGACTCTGGTTTTGAAAGAAGTTCTACTTTGGGTTAAATACTATCAAACAGCATCACATGCTACAGAGAAATCTTTCATGAAAGGAAGAGTCAATTGATGCAGGAAATTTCATTGTTATCTTACTTTAATAAATGGCCACAGGCACCCTATACTTCAGTAAACACCACTGCAATCAGTCAATAGCTATTAACATCGAGACAAGACCCTCCTCCAGCAAAAAATTACAACTTGCTAAAGACTCAGATAATGGTTAGCATTTTTTAGCAATAGTGTATTTTTAATTAAGGCATTGTATTAGTCAGGGTTGTCTAGGGAAACAGAACTGACAGGAGATATTTGTAAATATTATGAGGTTTTACAAAATTATATTATGTGACTGTGGAGGTGCATAAATCCAAATTCTGTAGGCAGACTGCAAGCCAGACTCATCGATTAAGGTTTTCCATGAATTCTCCAGAAGCTGACTGGCTAAAGTACAGATGGAAATTCTCTCTTCAGATTGCTGAAATCAATACTTCTTTGAAGGCCTTCAACTGTTTGTATGAGATGTCTCTCATAGCTGAAAGGCATGACTTCAGTTGATTATAGATTTAATCAGACATCAATGCATTCAATTTACTAATTAGTTACATCCATGAAATGTCCTCACAGTAACAATTAGCCAGTGCTTGCTTGACCAAACAACCAGGTCCATTACATGGCCAAGTTGACACATGAGCATAACTGCTTCAGTTTAATATTATTTATGAATTCTGAAAGGAGATATTATGTTTATAAACTGGTCTGTTCCTCTGGGCATGATACCCTTTGACTGATTTAAATTCAAAAGTTTTAAATTTATTTCATTAAATCAAGATTAGGGCTTTGACTCAACCATGTCATTAGGGCAGGTAGGGTTGAGTCCCTGCCTCCTTGGCAGGCTATATAAATGGACATTCAATCAAAGAGAATAGGAGATACACAGAGGAATAGAGAGAGCACCACAGACACAGAAGAGGAATGAACTTTGATCCTGCAGTACTGGGAAGAGAGATGAGCCATTCCCCTGATAGTCTGCCGCTGATCTTGCGAACAGACCAGAGTGGCTAAGCCCAGAAAGAAATAAGCCCTCCTGCCTACAGCTGAGATTGGAAGAAGCTGGGCACACAGAGCCCTAAGAGGAAGAGGAAGGCTGAACCCCACAGACATTGCCCGCCATCTTGCTTCAACACATGGCAATAGAAATTTGGTAGGAAAATATCCATTATGGTGCCTTTAGTTGGACTCTTTAGAGCCTTATAACTGTAAGCTTCTATCCCAAATAAATATCCTTTATAAAAGCCAACTGATTTCTGGTATTTGTATCAGTACAGCTTTTGGCTAACTAATACAATAACCATCACAAGTATGTACATTTTTTTAGACAAAATGCTGTTGCATATTCAATAGACTATAGTATAGTATAAATATAACCTCTGTATGCACTGGGAAACCAAAAAAATTGTGTGATTCGCTTTATTGCAATATTTACTTTATTGAACCAAACACATATTATCTCCAAGGTATGCCTGCATGAAGATACAATGCTATAGTAAGCAAAGTAAAGCTGAAGTGACTATGCTAATATCTCATAAAATAAAGTGCAAAACAAAGGATATTATCAGAAATAGATATTTCAAAATAATAATAATAATGTGGCAAATAGAAAGGTATAGCAGTTACATACATGGATTCACTTAAGAACAGAATATATGAAGCAGAAATTGCTAAAATGAAAATAGATAATTCCACAATTATAATAGGAGATTTTAACACTAACACCTCATCTCAACAATTGATAGAACAAATAGAAAAATTATCAGAAAAGAAATAGAAAACTAAATTACATTTACAAAACATTGCATCCAACAATTTAATAATGCACTTTATTTTCAATTGCACATGCTACATTCACTAAGACCATATGTTGGGTAATTATACAAGTCTCCATAAATTTAAAGGGACTGAAATCATATCAAATGGATTCTCAGACTATAATAGAATTAAATTACAAATTAGTGATAACAAGCTATCTAAATATTTAAACATTAAATGACACACCTCTAAATAATTCATGGGAAAAATTGAAATAAAAGCTAGAAGATATTTTAACTTAATAATGATACCAAATTGCATATTTAAATTTGTAAGATGTGACTCAAGCAATGCTAATGGATAAATTATTGACTTCAACTTCTTTTACTGGGAAAAAAATATTTCAAAATGTTAACCTACGGCTACAACTTTACAATAGAAATAAATAATAATGAAATACAAAACTATCAGTCAAAGAGAAAATTAACAAAGCCAAAAACTGGTTCCTTAAAAAAAAAATTTACAAACTTCTAGCTCAACTAATAGATTTAGATTCGGGGTTCTTAACCTTTTTGTTCCACGGACCCCTCTGCTAGTCAGTTGAAAATCATGGACCCCTTACTAAGTCCACACCATACTGTATATTATTTAATAAACATACCACAAGACTAATGCTTTTTTGAATTTCAATTCAAGCTCATAGACCCCTTGTTAAGAACTCTTGATTTACATAGTAAAAGAGAGAGTACAGATATTAAAAGCAGGAATGGAAATGTAGTTATCACTAGAAATCCTAAAGACATTCAAGAATATAAGAAAATACTACATACTACCTTATGCCAGCAACTTCTAAAACATGGTTCATCTAGAAAAATTCCTTGAGAAGCAAAACTTTTCAAAATTGAAGAAGAAGAAAATGAAAACCCAAATTGTCCTGTATTTATTAAAGAAATTAAATTTGCTATCAAATTTTCTAGAAAGAAAACTCCACCTCCTATTACTTTCATTGGTGAATTCTGGCCAATATTCAAGAAAGAGTATTTCAGAACCTTTTCAAAAAATAGAGAAGGAAGGATCACACCTGGCTCACTTCACAAGACCAGCATAAATCTAATATCAAAACCTGACAAAGACATAACAAATATTTCTATAGACTAATATTTCTAATTAATACAAACTTAAAATCCTTAAAGACTGTTATAAACTGAATCCAGGAATAGAGAAGTGGTTTAATATATCACACACAAGTGAGGTTTCTGCAAGAAACAAAAGTTTGCTCTTAAATATTTGAAAATCAATCAACATACTTCCACATATTAATAGAAAACAAGGAGAAAGCCACAAGGTAATTTCAATAAATGCATTAAAGTATTTGTCAAAATTCAAGATCCATTTTTGTTAAGAGAATACACAGAAAACTAAGAATAATAGAGCACAGGTTCCAAACTGATCTTTCAAAAACTTAACAGCCATCAGTACACATAAAACTGGAAGACTGAATTTTTCCATATGAGATCAGGTAAGAAAAATGAAAGGTAAGAATTCTGCTTTTACCACTTCAGTTCAACATTGTATTGGAGGTCCTATTCATTGCAATAAGGCAAAATAAATAAATAAAACTCATAAAGATAGAAAAGTAGTAACATATTCCCTAAGTGCAGATGATATAATTCTTGACATTAAAATGAAAATCTACCTGAACTCTTAAGTGAATTTAACAAGATTGTAAGATAAAAGGTTAATATACATAAAGAAATTATATTTCTTATATTTGTTAGCAATAATTAAAAATAAAATTGGAAATAAGTTTTATAGTAGAAACCGAAAAACAATATAAAATATCTTAGAGTAATATAAATTATATAATATTTAATATTTAAATTTAAAAAAATAAAAATATCTAGGAATAAGAGACGTCCAAGACCTCTACACTGGAAACTAAGTAACATTATGAGCAGAACATTTACCCCACTTGATTTCAAAAGTATCTATAAAAACTATAGTAGGGAAACGGACTTGGCCCAGTGGTTAGGGCATCCGTCTACCACATGGGAGGTCCACGGTTCAAACCCCGGGCCTCCTTGACCCGTGTGGAGCTGGCCCATGTGCAGTGCTGATGCGCGCAAGGAGTGCCGTGCCACGCAGGGGTGTCCCCCGCATAGAGGAGCCCCACACGCAAGGAGTGCGCCCCGTAAGGAGAGCTGCCCAGTGCAAAAGAAAGTGCAGCCTGCCCAGGAATGGTGCCGCCCACACTTCCGGTGCCGCTGACGACAACAGAAGCCGACAAAGAAACAAGACGCAGCAAATAGACACAGAGAACTGACGACCGGGGAAGTAGGGGGAATTTAATAAATAAATAAAATCTTTAAAAAAAAAAAAAAAACAATAGTAATCTAGACAGTCTGGTTTTAGTGAATATGTAGACAAATAGAACAGTGAAAAAGATAGACAATTCAGTCATAAATCCCTTCATATAAGGAGCCAAGATAATTAACTGGTTGAAAGGAAAGTCATTTTAATGATGTGTGCTAGAAAAAACTGGATATCCTTATGTAAAACAATGAAATTTTTACCTTTCCCTCATATCATATACAAAATTTAACTTAAAGTTGAGCAGTGTGGCCTATATATAAAATTTAAAACTATCTTGTAAGGTAGGGTAATGTATAAATGTGATTGCACACACTAAACAAATAAGCAACTAAATCTGAATGACACCAAAATTCCAAGTAAATGACCTTTCTATTTTTCAACCTAGTGAATCATTGGTGTTATTATATGATCTTCATCATTTAGAGTTTATGAAACTCTAAAATAGCGTGCATGTGGTACCAGTCCTACCTCCTATAGTTTTTAGATTAATTGTATATATTCATGTGCCTAAATTCAAAGGTCTACATAGGTAACAGAATTTTAACCAAAATGAAAGGAAAAACATATTTGAATAGATCTGGGGGGAAAAGTATAGTAATGTCATATTCAGATAAAGTGAACTATTTACTTGAAAATTGGAATCAGAATTTTTTTTAATTTTCATATAAATTCTGTATGTTTGCATCATTTTTCATGTTTTATTTTCAAATGGGAATAACTGAATTGTTCTAAAAATTTTATATACCCATTCAATAATACAATTTAGGAATAAATTCATATTATTCTGAACCACAGCCCTGAAGTTTATGTATGATGACTGTTGTCATATATACATTAGACAAATACAAAAACCCATCCAAATCAAAGATTCTTCTTCTAAAGCTTCCTCAGTGTTTTATTAATTAAAAATATTTCCCTCTTAACTGGTCAACAATATTAAATGATTAACATGATAGTAAATGCTCCTGCATTCTTACACACTTTTAAAAATAATTACATTTCATATTAAAGAAGTGTTCTATGTGAAGCTTCATACACAGGGTTTCAAGAAACTTCAAGAGGTGGAGGAGTTTATTAGTTATTTCCCACCATTCACTGTCATATTCATCAAAGTGTCACTAAAGGGGCTTTAAAATATATATATATATATATATACATTTAAAAAATATACATATATATTTTTTCTGTAATCTTTAAACAGCTTCTCCACATAAGCAGCTGGAGTCATGCCAGGATTTAGAATGTGGTGTATGGAAATAGAATATTTCTGGAAGCAGACTTGGCCCAATGGATAGGGCATCTGCCTACCACATGGGATGTCCACGTTCAAACTCCTGGCCTCCTTGACCCATGTGGAGCTGGCCCATGCCCAGTGCTGATGGGCGCAAGGAGTGCTCTGCCATGCAGGGGTGTCCCCCGTGTAGGGGACCCCACGCGCAAGGAGTGCACCCTGTAGGGAGAGCCGCCCAGGGCCAAAGAAAGTGCAGCCTGCCCGGGAACGGCACCGCACACATGGAAAGCTGACACAGCAAGATGACTCAACAAAAAGAAACACAGATTCCCCGTGCCGCTGATAAAGATAGAAACAGTCACAGAAGAACACACAGCAAATGGACACAGAGAGAAGACAACTGGGGGGTGGGGGGAAGGGGAGAGAAATAAATAAATAAATAAATCTTAAAAAAAAAATTTCCTTCTAAAACCTCTGTCATTTATGATTTGTTAGAAGCCTCTTAGCCAAGAATATTTTGGTTAATAGTAGGTGAAAATATATGGAAATCTTTGTGGAAAGCAGTTTATATACTGTAACAGCCAACCAGCCTATGATATATATACAAAGACTTTCACTACATATATTTCAATATGTAGCTTCAGGTTTGAATATTTATTTTGCAAAGAATTTAGCGTGATCATTTTATACTACATTCAAAAACTCTAAACTGGAAGACAGTGTGCATCGGTATATTTTACAGGGAGGAAGGTGGAGATTAATGTGTGTGTGTGTGTGTGTGTAAGGAGAGTAACAATCAAAGGACTCTTCATATAGAAGTAAAAATAAAATAACTAAATGTAATCAACATAGAAATTCAATATGTTTAAATTCAGATAAAAATAGAAGTTTCAATGGTGTGACAATATATGAAAGGTTAATCTAACACCCATTCATACGAAATGATATCTTTTAGATCAATACATTTATCAGATTTGAGAATTAATTAATTTCATTTAGATTTGGATTTTTTCCTCTTCTGTTTTTCCTTGTTGCGTAATCTAATCATATATAATGAAAAAAGTCCCTTAATTTCTATTTTTTAAACTTCCACACAATTTCTGAATACCTATAGTTATAGACTCATGTAATATATGAAATGAAATAATACATTAACATTAATCTTCAAATTTATGTTCCTAGAAAATAAGGTTGTAATAAGGTTACAAAAAAAAATTTAGCATGTGAAACAAATGATTAGAAATAGTTTTATTTTAAAATAGGACTTTGAAAAAATACAAATTATATTAATATGTTCCCTTATATTCATTATTCTAATAAATATATATTTATTTTTTAACATCTTTCATGTGCAATCAATGCCCAACATTGGATAATCAGAGAGTAATTATCATATATATTACCTGAATCAGTTTATCATTAACTTTAGTAGGATATAATAGATCAAATTATTTTACTTATAGTCAAAGACATATGTACACACTAGTAGAGGAGATCTGAAACAAATCATTTCCCAAATAGATAACCTCAAAATGTCACAAATGTGATGTATTTTTAAAATTATGCTATAGGTTATATTTGCACAAATGCAAACAGTCTAGCAGATGTTCTGAATTAATGTTCTTCATTTTTTGAGAATATATACTGTGTGTATGTGTGCATATATATATTCACACATCTAAAAAATACATCTCCAATTGAAACATGTATATTAATCTACAATAAATTACACAGCCTTACATTGTTACACTTTGAAAAATCAAATTATTCAGAAATTGCTGGAAAATAGTCACCAAAGTAAGAATATTTGTCAGGAGCGCACCCCTTTTGAGTCAGAACTCAGGTCTGTTTGTTCTGTTAATACTTGGTTAAACAAAAATTAAAGTTTGATTATCAGGTCCACAGATGAAAGGATTAAAAGAAAGAATGTGACTATTTTAATTGGTGAAATATAATTGGAAGGACTCCTTTTACCATGGAAAATTCACATTATTTAAAAAATGTGATTTTAAAAATAAAAGTTATCTTCTGCAATATGATCTTTAATTTGCTTGGAAACATTCACAAAGAGCAGAGAAAGGCAAAATGTCTGACTTCTACATTTCTCTAAATGAATCTCCCAGAGAAGGAAGTGAAGAAAATGTTCTTTTCTCAAAAGAAAATAATACAAAGTACTAGAGAGAAACCATTTCTCCTTCCCAGGAGAAAAGCATGCCTGTGTTCAAATCAGCCAATCTCTGTAAACATTTCCCAGGTGTTACAGTCCCCATTGTCTGGTCATTCTCATATAGAACAATAGAAAACATCACCACTGCACCCACAGAGAAAGAAAGTAGGTCATCCTTTGGAGCTTTTCAACTTTCGTTCATAACATATATTAATTATTACTGTTAATTCATCTGATTTAAAAATATTCAGCTTAAATAAAAGTTTATTTTTACCTCAAAAACTTCTTCATCCAAAATCCTTGTTCCAAATACCGTGATTCCATTGGTGTCAACAATTGCTTTCGCACTTCTATCAAGTGGTTTTGTAGTTTTCTTCTTACAATCAACAATCATTGTCACAGTTTTCTTCTCCACACTGATTGCTAACCGATGCCATCTTAAAAAGTCAAGTAATTCTTTCTGTTAGCCTTAAAGACATTGTCTGTCAAACATTATTTAGATTAAAATACTAGAGAATTTTAAGTTTTAAAAGTGAGCTGAAATAGTAAAAGAATTGTAGGTTCCCTTTATTAATCAAGTAGTTAACAAGTGATCACCTACCGATTACACAGCACAGTGCTACTACTCAAAGGCACACAGGCATCACAAGATGCACAGGAGGATAGGCTGTCTATGCTGATAAGGAAATGCCCATCCTTTGCCTTGCTTTGTATTCTAGCAACAAAGGTTTAATCTCACTGTGTCCTGGTGAGGGTATTTGATAGAGATTAAGGTGGGATAGGGAGTAAGTAATAGTTTCTATGTACGCAAATGCTTTCACCCAAAGTGAAATCCCACTTAAAAAAAATTCTCTTCTGGGGATCCCCTGAGATAGACTCTAAAAGGTTATGTCTACTAACTGAATGACTATTCCACCTGGAGAAACCCAACATCCTAATTGTAAAACACAATATGTGTCTCTGTCTTTATTCACATTGATTTCAAGTGATTCCGTTTTCTTTTGCCACTTTAATTTCAAGACAGTTATAGATCACTACTGTGAGCAGAATCCAAGCCTGAGACACAATATCTCTCCTTCTTTCCAGAGTTGGCAGGAAGTGGGAATACTGAAAGAAAGCATAGTCAAGGCATGTGTGGAGTGACAGTCTGAATTCTCTCTGCAGCTACTCTTCCAGCTAACTCAGGACAGTGATGACAATTTCAGGAAGGAGACATAGCCAGCCCTTTGGAAACATATATACCTTAATCATATATAAAATAGCAGTTTTTATTAACAGTTTCTGGTGCTAAAACAAACTACTAAGCAAAGCTCACTTGGATTTTGCAAACCACTTGCAATTTTTTTTTCCAATTGACAAGTACTAGATTAATATTCCAGAAGATCCATAAAATAAAGTACCCAAAAAGTTGCTGGACTGTTCTAAAATCTCTGTTTCATGTGACTTGGCATGACTATTGATGAGGACCAAGAATATTTCCATATACACTTAATCACTGGTCTTTCCACTAGCACTCTCAACTAGCATGGGCATCTGCTTGGTTTGAAAAATTTATACAAGGAGCACCTAATAGGGTGAGAGTAAAATTTACACATAGTTCTGCCAAGGACCCTGTGCCTTAACTTAAACCAGTTCCAGAACTTCAGGTATGCACTTTTCTTCAGCCAGAAAATAAAAATGATTTAATTATAAAAATGGATGAAAACAAAGTACTAACCTTTATATTTTTGTTGAATTAATTTAAGCACTGATAATAATTTTATGTCATTCTTATGGTATCATATATAATTTTCAAAACACAAAATTAATAAATTTGGAGTCATTCTTAATTATTCTTTCTCTCATACTGTGCATATAGATCATCAGAACTTTTATGCTTTAAGTAAAAACCGAACCTAATCTCTCTCAATTTAGTCTGAGTTGCCATCCCTCTCATCTAGACTCTCATTTAGACACCTAACTGGTCTTTCTACTTCTACTCTTATGTCCCTGTGGTAGATTGACTTATGTACCCCAACAAAGACACATTCTTAATTTTAACCTGCATTCCTGTGGGTGTGAAACTATTTGTAAATAGGACTTTTTGAAAATGTTATTTTTATTTAAGGTATGGCCCAACTAAGTCAGTGTGGGCCTTAATCCAATTACTAGAGTGATTTATAAGCAGAAAAATTTGGACACAGTTAGAAAATGCCACAGAGGAAGAAGTCAGAAGTCAGCAGAAATTGAAAGAGCAGACACAGGAGAGAGAGAGAGATTGCCATATGATGCTATGAGATAGAGATATAAGCCAACAAACCCAAAGGATTGCACCAAACCAGTGCCAGAAAGCTAGACTTCTGGGAGAAAGCATGGGCATGCCAACTCTTTGATTTTCATCATTTAGTACTTCAAACCATGAACCAATAAGTCCTCATTGTTAAGCCAATTTGTGTGGTATTTGCCATAGCAGGTTGGTAAACAAAGGCAATCCCTAAAATCTTTCTCTCCAGAACAAGAAGAATGACCATTTAAAAATATGTCAGATCAACTCTCTGCCCTGCTGAAAACCATCCAATAGTCACCGCGAAAGCCAAAGTCCTTACCCTGTGTCAGAGGGTCATCTCCCCTGCCTCTTTGATCTTTAAGTCCAACATCTTGCCTTCTGACTCCCTGCACCACAGCCACACTTCTGTTCCCTGCTGTTCCTTAAACATGTTCTTCATTCTGCTAGGAATGTTCTTACTCCATATTCTACCATGGCTCACTCCCTTACTTCTTGCAGGTCTTTGTTCAAATAACCTAATTCAAGAGAACTACTCTATCTAAAAGAGTACACCATCCCTTACCCTGTTTTGTTTTCTTTCATAGAACCATCAGCATTTGGCATTTTAAATATTTGTTTATTTACTGTATGTCTCTTCACCCAGACTTTAAGCCTCAGATATGGAGAAACTTCAACCGGGCTAACAGTTTCAACCAGTCCCCTGAAGACTGCCAGCCACATGGTAGGTAGCTGATAAATATTAATGAAATGAGTGCATTGATAATTGTTCTTAAAAATTGAACATACGATTAAATAGTATGTTTTTGTATTTAAATTTAGTTGTTGTGCCATGTATTTGTGCTCCACAAATATGACACATTTTAACAGTCCTATGTGACTGGTACATTGGAGGCACTTGGTAAATTGCTATTAAATTGTTATTACTAAGAAAATTAGAAATCTCTGATATAATTTATATAACCCCTCTCTTTTTAAGAAATGCAAACCCTTTCTCTGCTACTTTCTAAATAGATGACCTTTGCCAAGTTACTTAAACTCTGTGATTCATTTCCCTTACCTATAAATGAGTTTATCACATTAGTTTCCTCAAACATTTTATCATTTTATGGAAAATTGCATTAAATAGGAATACAGAACTTAGAAGGTATATCGCACATATCAAATATTATATCAATTTTCCTGTGATCATCATCATTAAAATTATTGGTTAAAGGTAAATCATTCCTCCACTCAGAAAATCTACAGCAACTTTCTAAAATGCTTACAAGCCTCCCCTCCTTCCCCACAGTGCTTTACATCATCTGGCCTCCTACTGCTTCTCCATCTTCATCTCCCTGCTCTGCTCCTGACATGCTGGCGTTCTTGTGTTGCTTGGAACAAATCAGCCACCCTTTGGCCTCAAAGCCTTTGTATTTGCTTCCCCTCCCCTTGAAATATTATGTTCTCAGACAACAGCAGAGCATGCACCCTATCCTATCCTCTTCACAGCTCTCTTTTTCTCACTTATCACCAACTGACATATTACTTATTAGCGGTTTTATTTTTTCATTGTTTGTATGATCAGACTATAAAGAACACTAAGTTAGGAGGAGGATATATTGTTTTGTTCATTGCTGAATTGCCAACCCCTGGAAAAGTTGGTTCACATATAACGAATATTTGTTGAATGATCAAATGAAAGGATTTCTTTTGGCACAGAGCATTTCACTAACCTACTCTGTTAGTGAAGTTACTTACTTCCCATCGGCGATGTTAACTGTTCTGAACAGGGGATAGTCTTCTGGGGCAGGTTTTCCAGTGTGGTCTTCAAACAGGAAAACAGGTGATCTCCCAACCTCAACACCAATCTGCTGAATACCATGCTCATTATAAATAGATAAAAGGAAAGACTGGATTCCTTTTTTGGGTTTTACTGTAAATAATATTGAAAAATCTCCTGGAAAAGTTCCACCTGAGAAGAGAAGGACAAATTCAGAAATTCAGAATTTCCAAATTGTTTCTGGACCATCGCAGTATTCATGAACTTTCTGTTTGGCTTTAATAAGTCAACTAAGCTCAAGAGGTAAAAAAAAAACAGATTAAAGAACAAATGGGTTGGGGGCTCTATTAAAGTTTCTCTACAATACTGTTTCAAACTATAGTGAAACTTGAAAGCCATGCATTTAAAGCACAATGGTTATGTGAAACTGAATTCAAAGTTAGGAAACAAAAGCATGGTACCAGTACAGTATCAAATACATAGTAAGCACTCTTAAAACACTTGTTTAAGTATGTTTTTGTTGTACAGATTTTATTTCCTGCCTTTGCCTATTTATGGTTATATACCCTCTCTTTAAAGGACATTATAATGACACAATATATGAAGCCATTATTCAAAACATAAGGAGTTTTTTAAGTTTTTCTTATCACAGTTTCTTTAATAAGAAGTCTATGTAATTATAAATCAGAACTAATTAGATACTTTGCCAACTAGATTCTAAGTTCAAGAGGTCAGACTGGGTTAAGTTTAATTTTTTTTTCTTTCCTCCTCACTATCATGATTCACTCTGAGCATATCCAATTTCAATGATTTTTAAAATTCAGTCTTTTAAAATCAATAGATATTGCAACCAAGAATAAATGTGATGTGGAAAAGGCACAATAACTTTTGTTATTTGATTTTAATTTTTAAGTCAAGAACTTCCCATGTAGAATATATCTCTCCTAAACTAAAATCTCTCTCTGATTTTAGTGTTGCAGTAGGATTTTTAAACTAGGGGAAAAGCCCTCAACAAATCGTGTTTAAATATTCCCCTTTTCAGATGTTTATGAAGATAAATATTTACACAGAGTACCTTGAATAGACTGTCCTACAATAGGTGTTCTAAACAGGGCAAGTACTATTAAGATAGAATTTGCAAATTACAGTTTCTATTTTGTACATTTGCACAAAGTTTTCAGACATTTAAATTAAAGGTCTCAAATTGGGAGTGTGGAGGACACATAGCTTAAATTCTACCAGAATATTATAGTGACTGTATTTAAATTACAACCCCCCTCCTGTTACTACCAAGTGATTACTGTTGGAATTTCCAAGGCTACTGTCTACTTCCTTCATTAGGAGAGGTTGCTTTTATGTCTTTCCACATGGGAAGAAAAGATACTCCAAATGCATTTTTCAAAGTTCTTTTTAAAATTATTTTTCAAAAGAATATTCACTGTTTGGATTTTTTAATGGTAGACTTCACATTACAATTTTGTAATGGTATTTCACAATATTTCACATGAAGCTCTACCTTGTAGGAAGGCAAGCTTATAAGTATTTATGGGGGAAAATATCAGGTTATCTATCATAGGTTTCTCTTCCTACCTGAAATAAATATTTATTAATAGAAACAAATGTATTAGATACAATGATGTGAGGGGGAGGGAAATTTTGATATAAATGATTTTTGTTGAGGGGAAGAAGATCATAGAGGCCTCCACTGTAGTCTCTCTCCATGAATAAAACAGCAAAAATAACCAAATTTAGTGAATTAACTAAATACCACATTTGAAGGCACAATAAAATGATCCTGAGATGATGAGCCAAACTATAAGAAATTATAAACTCTAACTTCTTGAGTATTTCTAAAACTTTTCCACTCATCTTTTTTCCTCTGTTTTTCACTCTTGAAAAAAATTTCCATCCTCTTTTCTTACTCCTCCATTAGAATGCAGATATTGTTAAAAATATGTTATGGGGAAGCAGTTGTGGCTCAACTGATAGAGCAGGGAAGCAGTTGTGGCTCAACTGATAGAGCATCCGCCTACCATATGGAGGGTCCAGGGTTGGATACCCAGAACCTCCTGACCTGTGTGGTGAGCTGGCCCATGCGCCGTGCTGCCACACGCAAGAAGTGCCATGCCATGCAAGGGTGTTCCCCGTGTAGGGGTTCCCCATGCGCAAGGAGTGCGCCCCGCAAGGAGAGCCTTCCCGTGCGACAAAAGCACAGCCCCACCGAGGAGTGGTGCTACACACACGGAGAGCTGATGCAGCAAGATGATGCAACAACAAAAGCGACACAGTTTCCCCGTTCCGCATGACAAGAACGCAAGCAGATACAGAAGAACACATAGCAAACGGACACAAAGAGCAGACAATATGGGTGAAGGAGAGAGAAATAAATAAATAAATAAATCTCAAAAAAATACATGTTATGAATTTAATAACTTTTTCATTTTCTAAGTCAGAAAATTTGTGCGTGGACAGTACTTATATTTGCTATTTTTTACTATTATCCACTACAAATGGTTTCAAAACAGAAAATATACTGGAAGAATAAATGAATGAAGATTATTTTTAAGGTTCTTTCATGGACAAAATTGCTCTTGCTTTGTCATTTTTAGTCTCTTGTTTAATACATTTCTGTTGTTAAAATACAGCTTAATGTAATAGGAAATTCAAAGCTCTGCAGATAGAGAGGATATGGAACAAAATGAAGCATTTGAAAAGTTGCTTCTGAGTAACTTGAACAAGTCAGAAACTTCTGTAAACTTCAGTTTCCACTTCTGTAAAAAAAAGACGAGGATACCCAACTCAAAGTAAAGTTATAAAGATAAAAAATGTAAATATAGCCACTGACAGGCAAGAACATGGGACAAGTTCAGTGATTAGAAAATGTGATGCTCAGAAAATACAGGTTCACCTCTCTACTCCATTCCCCACATTATCATGATTTCTAGATAATATGTTATTAGGTCAATTAGTGTTTTCATGAAAAGAAAGAAAATACCTGCCAAATATTTTCATTGCAATTATGAAAACCTGTCAGATAAAGTCTTACAAAGTATCCAGTCATAGAAATCTCAATAATATGTCAAATTGTTTTTATATTTGAGGTAAGATAGCAGCCAAAACTAATACAAAATAACGCATTTTATAATATACACCAGAGAAATACCTCTTTCAACAGAGGACTTTTACATTAATTTTAGAAAGACATTTATTAAGTATTTCTAAATCCACATGCCCATTCAATTAACCTGAGTAGTCATTAAGGATAATATTGCTGAGTTTCACCACAGTAAGCCAGTAAATTCTACCTGATTATATGCAAAACAGGGTTAGAAATAATCTCACCTTCATTTTGTCATCTTTAAATAAAATGATGAATTATTAAAATTCCATATAAGCATATTTTCTGTGAGAATGTTAATAAGCTTTGCAGTTCTTAAATTTTTAGTTATTTGATTAGGACATCTTGATGGCAACAATGTGTTTTTTAATCTGATATACAAAGGAATTATATTTGTACCCATAATTGTACATTATATAGAATGATAAAAAAAAGAAAATAATAATATTTTTTAAAAAACAATACTAGTAAAGTGAACATACCTGGAAATAACTGTTTTGTTGGGGCACTGATTTGTGCTTGCTTTGAAACTCTGTAAGCAATATCTGAACCTTTTGAATTCTTTCTGTTTGTGCAAAATCCCGTTGTTTTTGATATTCCTTCTGGAGAATTGTGAAAATCTAGTGCTTTTAATACATCAACTGGAGCACCTGAAAAATAAGTAAAAAATAAGAGTAAATTGACTAATCTAATAAGTATGGGTATTTTTAACAGACAAAATAGTTTCGTCATTCCACCTCTTACATCCATTTATCACTTGCCATTTGTCACAGGTACCTGATACATGGGTCAGGTTGGGAGTGGGGAAGTGGAATAGCAGGTAAAATTATAATCTGTAACAATGGTCCCAAAGAAAAAAGCATCTCAAATCTGGAATCAAATTAGGGAAAAACAAAACAGAAAGCATATATAAATGAAGCTATGTATATAAATTGCCTAGTATAGCATAAAGAATGCACTTTAATAACAACAGAGCCTGTCTACCTATTTTACAAGCTTCTGAAAAAAACTTGATGTACCATCCAAGAGACTACATGTTGTGCTAAACTATTAAAAAAAAAAATTAAAGGAAGTCAGACATTTTTTTTGTCTTTTCATTTTTTTTATTTTTTAAAACATACTTAGATTGTATAAATGTTTCAGAGAATATATAGGGGTTTCCCATATGTCCTGCTCCCCACATCTCCCACATATTCCCACATTAGCAACATCTGTCATTAGTATGGTACATTCAATGTAATTGATGTACACATTTTGGAGCACTGCCACTAGGCATGAATTAGAATTTACACTGTAGTTTGCACTCTCTCCCACTCAATTCTGTAGGTTATGCCCAGGAATGGCGCCACACACATGGAGAGCTGATGCAGCAAGATGATGCAACAAAAAGAAACACAGATTCCCATGCCGCTGACAACAGAAGCAGACAAAAAGAAGAACATGCAACAAATGGACACAGAGAACAGACAACTGGGGCGGGGGGTGGGGGGGAGGGGAGAGAAATAAATAAAAAAAATAAAATCTAAAAAAAAAAATTCTGTAGGTTATGGCAAGATATATAATGGCCGGTATCCATCATTGTAATGTCATTCAGGAGGATTCCCAAGTCTTGAAAATGCCCCCGTCACACCTGTTTTTCCCTCTCTCTATCCTCAGAACCTCCAGTGGCCACTCCCTCCCAGCAATGATATTTCTTCCATTGCTAGAATCACAATAAGTCTATAATAGAATATATATATATATTCCAAGGAACCTAGAGTGTCTACAACTGCAGTAAGAGAGCCCATCCATCAGTTGTATGGGATCGAAGCCCCCCCTCAATTAAAGGTGGAAGGGCATCACCATCCCAGAGTCCTCAGGACTGGGGAATGAAGTATAGACTAAAGAAGGGATTATTAGCTCTATCAAATTTGGTACTATTTCATCTTGGAACATTTGAAAGAAACATAAAGGCAGTCCACATGTCTGCATTAGCTTTGCTTGCAGTGGCTAAACTTTTAAGGCCAGTAGGATAACTAAACATTTTTATTTTCTAATTTTTTCTTATTATAAACTTAGTAAAATAATAATTATAATATATGCCCAGCACTGGGC
Source organism: Dasypus novemcinctus (assembly GCF_030445035.2). Taxonomy (NCBI): domain Eukaryota; kingdom Metazoa; phylum Chordata; class Mammalia; order Cingulata; family Dasypodidae; genus Dasypus; species Dasypus novemcinctus. The sequence goes on along the minus strand of NC_080681.1, from coordinate 21,591,263 downwards.
TGAGTTATTCAGATACCTAAACTTGCAAGGTGTGTGTTCTTATTTCTACAGTGCATGTGAGGGAATTGAGGACCAGAAAACAAACTAAATAAAAGCCTACAAAGTAAAAACTTAAGAGAGTTTATATTAAAATTATTTTGAGCCATTTGTTTGACCCCTGCTGTTTACAAGTTTTAAATTATATTTGTTATGTTTCATGATATAAAATTACTCTGAAAAAGAATGTTTCTAAAGGCTTCAACATCTTATCTTTCAAACAAACAAAACACACAATGTTTTGCTCAGTAATAGTTGTCCTGCCGTTTATTGCATTCCTGTAGGTTTATTAAGTGGGAGAATTGGATGTCGGAGTCCACAGCGTTACTACAATTGTCTGTGCATGTCAATCTCCATGCCATCGCCTGACTGAGCTTCCAACCCAAACATAATCATGCCACACTGCTGCTTAAATTCCTCCAGAATACCCCCTGCCTTCCAGAGGATATCCACATTTCTTACATGTTAAATCATCGTGATCCAGATACATCTATCTGCCTGGCCTCCCAGCCTCACACCCACCACTACATCTCCACCCTTCTCTTTCATGACCCCCTAACTCCTTCTTTGTGCTCTAGCCACACTGAACGCAGACTTCCCTGAATCCACCATGCTCTTTTTCCAGCCTCTGAGTCTTTATAAATCCTACTCCCATTGTGTGAAACAATTAGCAAATTGACTGATATGCTATCTCCTACAGAAAGCATTCCCTTTCTCCCAGTGCTCAGTTAAAAATAGTCGTGTGTATCAGAGGATTTACTACAATTGTTTTTAATTATTTGCCTATACTTGACTTTTCCCCAAACCAGAAGGGGTCAAAGTATTGCATACTCACACACATACACACATGGCAATATAAAATGGTGGTTAAAGGAATAAAATAATGATAAAATACATAGAAGTCATTCCTCTGCAGTCCCTGGCATTCTCTAGTCTTAAATCAGAAAAATGTCGAGAGAGAAATATGTTCTTTCTGTTGTAATCGGTTGGCCTCTTGAACATCTTTACTCATTCATTGATCACTTTGTGGCCTGGTATTTGATCTTTCCTCCCCTGATGCTTGCAGCATCCACATGGCTTACTGATCTAAAGGCCCTCAATGCTATGACCAATTTGTCTCTAATGAATTCCTCCTCTAACCGTCTTCCCCAGGCATTCCCATAACCAGTAGTGAAAAACAGCATTACATAGGGCTGCAAAGCCTTGACTCCAAAGTCAGACAGGTTCTGAATTGCACCTGTGTCATTTAGCATCTGTGTTATCTGGACACATTACTTAACTGTTCTGTACCTAAGTTTGACACATTACTTAACTGTTCTGTACCTAAGTTTGTGCATCTGTAAAACAAGAATAATAAAGTATTTAACTCAAAGGACTTCTGTGAAACCTGAGTTGATACTGTGATAATAACTTAGAATGGGGACTTGGTAAATTTTGCTTATGTGCCAAAACTGCATTGCTGGATACTTGTGAACAGCAACAAGATTATAATTTTTTTACATGTTTAAATGGTTTGAAAAAAATCAAAAGAAAAATATTTTGTAGTTGGTGAAAATTAAATTAAACTTAAGTTTCACTGTCCATGAACACAGGCATACCTTGTTTTATTGTGCTTCACTTTATTGCTCTTTCCAGAGATTGCACTTTTTACAAATTGAAGGTTTGTGGCAACCTTGAGTCAAGTAAGCCTATTAGCAAATTTATTCCAATACCACACACGCTCATTTCATGTCTCTACATCACATTTTGGTAATTCCCGCAATATTTCAAAGTTTTTCATTATTATTCTATCAGTTATGTTGTAATAATAACTGTTATATTTGATGTTAATTTTGCAGTTGATTTGGCGTGCCGCAAACCACGCCTATATAAGAAAGTGAACTTAATCCAGAAATAGGACTGCTCTAACGGCCAGCTATTCCCGTCTCTCTCCCTCTCCTCAGGCATCTCTATTACCTGAGACACAAAAATATTGAAATTAGGCCAGTTAATTACCCTACAGTGACCTCTAAGGACTCAAGTGAAGGAAGAGTCGCCCATCTCTCACTTTAAATCAAAAGGTAGAAATGATTAAGGCGTGTCAAAAGCTGACATAGGCCAACAGCTAGGCCTCTCGTATCAGTTAGCCAAGTTGTGACTGCAAAGGAAAAGTTCTTGAAAGAAGTTAAAAGTGCAGTTCCAGTGAACATGAAAATGATAAAAAAATAAAAAGCTAAACACTTTTTATTGTTCATATGGAGAAAGTTTCAGTGGTCTGGTAGAAGACCAAATCTGCCACAGCATCCACTTAAGCCAGAGCCTAACCAAGAGCAAGGCCCTAACTCTATTCGATTCTTTGAAGACTGAGAGAGGTAGGAAAGCTGCAGAAGAAAAACTTGAAACGTGAGAAGCTGATTCTTGAATTTTAAGGAAAGAATCCATCTCCATAACAGAAAAAGGGCACCGTGAGGCTTAAGTGCTGATGCGGAAGCTGCAGCCAGTGATCCAGGAGACCAAGCTAAGAGAATTGATGAAGGTGGCTACAATAAACAATAGACTTTCAATATAGATGAAACAGTCTTCTATTGGAAGAAAGTATCTAGGACTTTCCTAGATAAAGAGTAGTCAATGACTAGCTTCAAAACTTGAAAGAAGAGGCCGATTCTCTTGTCAGGGACTAATGCAGCTGGTGGCTTTAAGTTGAAACCAATGTTTACTTACCATTTTGAAAACCCTAAGACCCCTAAAAATGTGGCTAAATCAATTCCGCTTGTGCTCTTATAAATAGAACAAAGCCTGGATTTGAGTACTTCTGTTTACAACACAGTTTACTGGATATTTTAAGCCTGCTGTTGAGGCATACTGCTCAGAAAAAAAGATTCTTTTCAAAATATTACTGGTTCATTAATGATGCACCTTGTCACCCAAGAGCTCTGATGGACATTTACAATGAAATTAATTTTGTTTTCATGTCACTAACACAATGTCCATTCTGCAGCTCATGTGATTTCAACTTTCAAATCTAATTATTTAAGACATGCATTTTGTAAAGCTGTAGTTGTCAAAGATAATGAATCCTGTGATGGATCTGGGCAAAGAAAATCTATTAACTTCTGGAAAAGATTCACCATTCGAGATGCCATTAAGAACATGCGATTCACGGGAGAAGGTCAAAATATCAACATTAACAGGAGTTTGAAAGAAGTTGATTTCAACCCTCATGAATGACTGGGGATACATGACTTTAGTGGAGGAAGTAACTGCAGATGTGGGGGAAGGATCAAGAGAACTAAAATTAGAAGTGGAGCCTGAAGATTTGACTGAACTGCCGCAATTTCATGACAAAACTTGAATGGATGAGAAGTTGCTTCTTATTTTAATAGATCAGCAAAGGAAATGGATTCTTGAGACGGAATAGCTACTCTTGGTGAAGTCACCACGAACATTGTTGAAATGACAACAAAGGATTGAAAATATTACAGCTTGTTTGATAAAAGAGCAGCAGGGTTTGAGAGGACTGACTCCAATCTGGAAAGAAGTTTTATTACAGTTAAAATGCTATTATACAGCATCGCATGCTACAATGAGAGGAAGAGTCCCTTGATATGGCAGACCGCATTGTTGTCTTATTTTAAGAAATTGTCACTGCCACCCCAGCCTTCAGCAACCACCACCCTCATCAGTTGACAGCCATCAACACTCCTGAGGAAGATTCTCCACTGGCAAACTACTATGACGTGCTGAAGGCTCGGAGGATGGTTAGCATTTTTAGCAATAAAGTACTTTTAATTTACAGTGTAGATTGTTTTTTTTTTTTAATACATAATACTTTCGTACACTTCAGAGTCTGCATTATAGTGTAAACATAGCTTTTACACACACTGGGAAACCAAGAAAGTCATGTGATTTGCTTTTCTGCGGTATTTGCTCTTATTGCAATAGTCTGGAACCGAACCCTCACTCGCTTTCAGGAATGCCTGTAAAGAGCATAGCCCACTCATTTACATATTGCCTATGGTGCTTTTGCACTGCAAGAACAGACTTAAGCAGATGCAGTTGCGACATAGACTTTATGACCTGCAAAGGCTAAAATATTTACCAGTTGGCGTTTTTAAGCTGAGTCCTAAAAGATAAAGTGTAGTTCATCAGCCAAGAAGAGGGGGAAAGAAACAGCTATTAGGACAGCACAGATTCGGGAGCACACGGGGTTCAAGGAAACGAAAACAGACATGCTTGCCTGACCAGCACTGATTAAATTCAGCTGTCTAAATTATCCCTGGGTACATCATGGCTAGTGAGGAGATCTGGAGAAAACTCATGAATTCACTGCCATGAAATCCAAATAAGCCCTCTACACTAACTTCTACTCAATCCTCTAACCCCCAAATCTGATGATCCAGCTAAAGTAAACTTCTTTCAGTTTCTAAAACGTATCATGCTCTTCCTTGGGGGATTTTCTTTCTATCCTTCTTCAACCAGCTGCGAACAGGTGAACGATCATTTTTTAAACCTTAACTGTCATTAGACTTTCCTAAAGAGCTTTTAAAACATGGATGCCTGATTCCCCCTCAGAATTTAAAAATAGAACCAGACATACCTATGTTTTAAAAGTTTCCCAAGCCTAAAGTACAGCTAACTTTGAAAACTTTTCCATCTCAACCTAAGTATCACTACATTCAGGAAATCTTTAGACTTTCCTCCCAGCCTGGGGTATGTGAGGCTATCATATGATCCCAAGTGCCCTATATTCTCCTCTGATAACTCCACACTCACAGCTGGGGTTCTTAACAGGGGGTCCATGAGCTTGAATTGAAATTTTAAAAAACCCATTATTCTTGTGGGGACATGTTGGTGCAGGTGTGATATATTAATTAAATAATACACAGTATTATTAATAAGGGGTCTTAGTAAGGGGTCCATAGTTTTCACCTGACTGGCAAAGGGGTCCATGGAACAAAAAAAGTTTAAAAACCCCTACTCTACAGTGTTCTTGTTTTCATTACCTCTTTCTTGCTCTAGGCAGCATGATCTCAGGTACAGTCTGTGTTTAACTTATGGCCATGATTTCCCTGTTCCATTCTCATATCACCTAATATGTCTTTCTTTCCCTTTTCAATATATTCTAAGCTGGTAATTATTGCTTATAATCTGCCTCCCCCAATAGACTATAAATTCTATGGCAGTGAACGTCAGAGTTATATTCACTCTTGAATTCCCAAGGCCTAGTGACTGACACCTAGTAAATAATCAATAGAGATATTTTTAATGAATGAATGAATGAGAAACTGGGTGCCCACCCAAAGTGAAGGCTCCTGTCCCACAGGCTGATAAAGGAAAGGAGGAGGGCTGCAATTGGCTTTTAACTATAGCTTCCCAAGTTGGCGTTTTACATTGTTTGTTTTGGGTATGACTGGCACACAGGGATGAACTGGCCTTACTAAAAGTAAATGCTTTCCCCACTTTTAGGGAATACCATTATGCAAGGAAATAACAAATAATAATAATAATACAAAAAGTGTGAAAACCATCTCACAAAGTGGTGCAATGCTCTGCTGCTCCAGGTGAGTATCAAAAAATCAAGAAGGCTTCTGTGTGTGTGTGGTAGTGGGATAAAGGACAAAAGAGGAAGAGAAGTGACTCTATCACAATTTAACTACAATCAATTCATTGCTATATTTAAAAAATCAAAAAAAACTTTTAATAAAGAGTGTAAAACAGAACACTGAAATAGCATATACAATGATTATAATTCAGTTTCTGTAGTTGAAACTAACCACTCAACGTTTTACCCAAAATCAACATTGAACTCTATGACTTTCAGTCATAAGTTACTTATGGCTCTAAGACTTAGTTTCTTCAGGTTAGCCTCATTTTGATAATTGAATAAGATAAAAGCCATTCTAATAGTTTAGAACAGTGTCTAACACATAGTAAGCACTCAATAAAAACATACAAAAGTATTATTCCCTGAACATTTCAACTATTCTGAGCCTCTCTAAGAGTTCTAGCAGGCACCACTCATGTTTCCCCAGTGCTATAATTCACTTGATTCTTGTTATCCATTTCCTCTGACTACCTTGGGAAATCTCTTTCCAGTAGAATGGACTACTGAATCATTTTTCTATTTCTGAAGCTTCATGAGAAGCTATCCATAAAAATTATATACTGCTTAGCAGTTTCTGCAGAATGTTCATATATTACCCAAGGTATTTACAACCCCAGAAGGCTTCCTGGATCTAAGTTCAAGCAACCAAATGGGTGTCAAATCTATACTTTTCATGATTAATATGATTAATATGACCTGAACTTAATACACTGATATCATCAGCATTTTCCTCTTTTCATCATTTTTTTCTTTGTATTGCATAGACATTGTTTAACTATGGTTTAAGACACAGTAACCCTAATGTGAATTTTTGTTAAAAAGCTAAAAAATCTAATATTTTAGTGACCATTCTCCACATTTAGATTCCGTTCTTTCATTTCTTTCAAATCATGTATTCCACATACTAAGCTTGTATTATAAACCAATATGAAGTATCAGATAATAAAACAAATTGACCTAGATTCTGCCATATTTAAATGGTTTGGAAGCTTATCTTTAAGTGACTATATAAATGATGTTAACAAAAATCACATCAATTATCTAGGTTCCAACACAACCATTTTTAGCTAAAATTATCAGACATTATATCTATATTCTGCAATCTAATCTATGGAGTCACAGAAAGTACAAATGGAAGAAATGAACTGCTTAAGCACATTTAAGAAATTTTAAGATTATATAAGATACTTTTATAGTGTGCAGTTTACAATTAAATATTCCTGGACAGGAGAAGTCTTCCATAACACTATTTAGAGTTCATTTTCTCCCAAAGTGTTTCTAAGACTTAATTTCCCCAAAATGTTTTGCAATTAATAACACTGTATTTACAGACTATATTTTCTTATGAAATAATGAATAAAATTAATATAGGCATCTCAAAGCCCAAGATTTTGATGGCCATCTTATAAAACATGGGAATTTGATATTTACACAACAGTCTGCATTAAATTGAGAATGACATAGACAAAAATCATATGAAATGGTAGCCTGGAGTTTTAGCAATTTTAAAATTAATTTCATCAAAACAAATACCTAACAAGCCTACTGGTACCAACTTTACAGAAAACAGAAACTCAATGATCAAATGTAAATATGTTTGTTCATAAATCCATGAAAAATGATAGTTTATAAAATTCCAGTTGCACAATGAAATTCATATTTGGAAAGGTGAGGAAAAGTACATAGTGGAACATTCATGCTGAAATGAAACAAATAGAAAAGTGTGACACATAAAAATCAAGTACATTCCCTTACCACTGCTGACTATTTATTATTTCAAATTTTGACCTGTCCATGAGCTGGGAGAAATCTATGACATAGGATACTGGATTGAGCCTTGAATTAGGAACACTAAATATATCTGTTTGAAAATCAGAACTGTCTGTATTTCTTCACAATATCTAATCTCCTTTCTAGTTTTCACAGTTGGGAATATCTTCCATCTACTTTCTAGGTGACCACAGATCCTACATCATTGGTCTGTTAAAACAGGGAACAAAGCATAGACACCCATTATCATTTCCACACAATTATAATCTCTTAGAACAGCTGTTTCAATGCCCATGGTATGTCTTCCATCAAATAAGTAAAGTTTTACTATTTGGGATTTGGCCAAGACATATAGACTAGTGTAAATGTAAACAATAAAATGAGAACTATTGGAATTATTTGGATAAATATGGCCGAGAACACAAACAATTTAAGGCAATGTATTTACTTTAAAATGATCTAATTCTACATATTGTAAAGCATTAAAACAAAATCGCCCCAGCCCCATCTAACATCATACCCTCCATTTCTTCTCCTCTAGACACACTGCTTTTCACCAATTCCCCTCCTCAAGTCCCTCCTGGTACCTTTCTCTCTTCTGCCACAGACATTTAGACCTATCACTGCCTGGACTGCTCTTTCCTCTTCATGGCACTTGCTTATTCAGCACTCGATTGCTACTTTCTCAGGGAAATCATCTCCGAGCTTCTGTTCTGCATTCTTCTAGAACCATACACCATTCCTTCAAAACATCTAACATAGTTGTATTTTTATGTTTATTTATTGAATGATTGATGACTGTCTCCGCAACTGGACCATAAGCTCCATGAGGTAGAGTTGTGTCTAACTTTGCCCAGCAACTACTAGCCTAAGCATATTATAAACCTCTAATAGGTACTGGTTGAATATGTGATTAAATGAATAAAAAAACAAATGAATGTGCTTAGCAGCTAGCATGAACACATAATAGGGATTACTATACATTTGTTGGATGAATAATGAATGATTGAGTTTTTTAATTAGCTTAGCACTGTGACCCTTCTAGTAAACTACACTGCTTGACAATAAAGACTGACATACTGCCTTTGTAGGCACAACACACACAGTTTAGCACATAGAAGACAGTCATTTAAGTTTTGTGATTGACAGTCTGAATCCTGAACTTTACCAGACTATAAAAGCTGATGTGAACCGAAAGTTGAAAGTAGAATTAATTTCATAACACTGAAGATGGTGAAAAAGCTCATGACACTTAAAAAGTATAGTATTTCTGCTTTACAAATGGCCAAATTTATTAAAACAGGTTTTTAAAAAAATAAAATATTATATTTTCAATATAGCCATTTTACTTTAATTTACGATCAACATAATCAGTTGATCTTCCCAAATCAGCTCTGGCAGAGCCCCTGCTATTTGGCAACATGATATTCATCAAATGATTTGTACATAAGCATTTAAATAACCTTTCACTTGAGTTCCAGTGCCTTATTAGACAGCTAAGCTCATTTCCATTTTCAGATAGATTTATTTCCTATTGCAGAGATTTATAACCCCTGGTTGTGCATCAAAATCATCTGTGAAGTTTTATCAAGCTCATATGCTTGGATACCATTCAAATTCTCCTCAATCGAAGTCCCCTGGGTTGGGATTAGAAATTATTGTGATACTAAGTCAGGCTTATTACCCCTATCCATTTGACTATGGTGAAATTTCCTTGTGCATGTGTTCATTCATTCATTCAACAAATATTTATTGACCATCTATTATGTTTCATATATGGTGTTAGCTCCCAGTGTTTCTTAGAAATGTAAAAAAGGTGCAATCTCTGTTTTCACTGCAGCATCAAAAATAGTCTATGATAAATATTAAGGTTTGGGATAAGTACAATATGCTTTAGGATGTTATACAAGGTCAACTATCCCATTCTCCGTGATCGAGGAGAGGTATTTCTAGAAGAGATTGTATCTAAATCCTGAGTAAAAAGCAAGCAATGTTCAGACAATCTTTAGTTGGGTTATTGAAAAGCAGTTCAATAGAGCTACAACCAAAACCCTCTTTTCATTTAACAAAGATTTATCAAATGTCTAGTGTATGACAGGCTCTGTGCTCAATGCTAGAACATTATAAATAAAACAGATAAAGGTAACTCCCTCAGTGATTTTAGTGTTACTAAAGCATACAATGGATAGGGAGAGATTATAAAAAATATATAACCATTTTTACAAATGATTCTACTACTATGTATTAATCTTATTATGCAGACTCCTTTCTTATGTCATAAAATATTAATAATTATAATATATGGGCAATATATGTTACTTTCTAACCTGGAAAAAGAATGTTTACCAAAATAATCATAAAGTAATATTAAGATATAAATATGTAGCTGATTATTTTTAATAATTATTCTAGAAAATTCAGAAAATTAGTTCCTTAATAGCATACAAAACTGAGATGAAAGGTTAAAAAAGGAATATATGGAAGGGATATTTCCAAATATCACTTTTTAGGAAATATCATTGTTTGATTAAACTGTCCTTGCTTATTCACCAGAAGACAAGTGAAATAATGATTTATACTAACAAAGCAAAAATACCCTTCAAATGCTATTTTTCTCTATAATGTACTATCTTAGGGCAAACCACAATTTGAGAGGTCACAAAATCAGTAGTTCCAAATATTCAATGGCATCTTTGGAGAGATGTGCAAAATTGTTTTTCAGATGAAGAAAATTAGGGAGCGTGTCCCAACTCATTAACTTAAAGAGAGAATAAGCAAAATAAAAAAGAGGCCCACTCTAATAAAATGATAGGAGGAGGACCTCAAACTTTCTTTTCATACTACTCCAAGTAACTAGATTTTAACTTTGTTGCAATCTTCCAGATGAAGTAAGAATATAATTAATAGACTCAGTAGTACTTATCATATACTGTGCATTCTGGCACATAGCAGGCACATAGCAGGCACACAGGGATACTAATAAATATAGATTATAGTTATCATCTTCCAGCAACTCCAGGAGAGAGACTTGACATATACATGGGTAATTTCAACAGCTTTCACAGCCAGAATAGAAGCACTAGAAAACTCCACAAGCAAGTATGGGGGAGGGATCAAAAAGAAGAGCCCTGGAACAAGATTGTTTGGGTTTGAATCCTGGATCCACCACCTACTCACTGTGTGGCCTTAGGCAAAATACTTAATCTGTAAGCTTTCAGTTTCTTCTTGGGTAAAACAGGAATTTTGATATTAACTTACCTCCAGGACAACGGTGAAAATGACATGAGATTCTGTAGGAAAGATGCATAGAACAGAACCTGGTACATAAAGAACATGCATTGGGTGTTAGCTCATACCATCTTAACTGCCTGGAGATAGAAGGGAAAGTTTTATGAAGGTGTGACAGTTGTGCTAAATCCTGAAGTATCAGAAGATGTCTGCTCTATGGTCAAGAAGGGAGCAAATATTCCTGGGAGAGAGAAAAGAATGTGTTCAAAGACAGGGCTAGAGGATTTAACACGGCTCAAGAGCAAGGTGAATGGGAATGGGAGCTGTGGAGGTAGAAAATGGCTAGTGTTGAGCCTGGACAGAGAGAGGAGCAATATCCCAAAGGGCACTTTATATCATGTTAAGAGTTTTGGACAATAAATTTATATGTAAAGCCAAAGAAGGATGTTAAAGATTCATCAGTGTTCAAAGGGAAGGGTGATAGCCAGTAGTAGGTGGTGCTCCACCGTCAGGCATCATTTTAAAATTTACAGCTTTTCTTTCCCTACAGAGCTGAGAGTAGCTACTAGAACTTCTTAGTTCTACCGGGATTGCAACTACTTCTTTTTCTGGCAATTGCCCTTTTGGGAAACCAGGTTGTATGTGAAAACTGAATGAGGAAGGAAAGCCAGCTACCTCATACAGTCTAAGGAGCATTCCTTTAAGCCCGGATGTCAGTTTACCAGTCAGACAGAGGAAGGAAGCATCCACTGACACTCTATGCGCTCAGGTTCTATGAATAGAGACCTTCATTTGCCTGTACAGTACACAGCCATTGAAAAGCAATTAAATTTGGTGAAAATAAGAAAGAAATGCTTTTTAGGAAAAAAAAATAAAAAGAAGTTCGAGGGGATTGCAAAAGTTGATTGTGCTAAAGCACTTTTACACAGGTTTGTTTTAGTTCTCAATTGTCAAGTCGTATTTAAACCGGTCTCTTACTCTGAAATATGATAACCTTTCTTTTCTCTGAGTTCTTTCTCCTAAATTAATAGCACTGTCTCTAATTCCATGCGCAGCAAGCAAAGAGTTTATTTTACCAGATAACAGTAGGTCTGGTGATCAGCCAATGTCTAAAGAACCACTAGCCAAGTCAGTAGTAGGCCAAAGACTGCAACTGATAAATAGATATTACTCGTTAAATCACTTAAAAATTGTTCATCTTCTTTACAAAGCTAATAGTATACATGTTGAGTTCTGACACAACTGATGGTAGAAAAATAAAGTTACCTACAAAAATAAAAATCATGTTAGAGAAATAAATGTATCAGATGCATTCTAATATAGAAGGCAGATTGAACATGAAAACAAAAACAAAAATTAAAAAAAAAATCTTTGGTTTTGAACTAAAATTGCAAGGTGAAAGGACTTAAGGGAGGTCATTGAAGTTTACTAAAAGCCACACTGAAAAGTGCCTTTAAAGTTGACTCCGGGGAGAGAATTTAAAGAACACTGCAACTTTTTATAACATCTGTGTATACCTCTCTTTCTTGTTTGCTAAGGAACAAAACTTCAATGGTCAAAAAAAAAGGGTTTCCTCTCCTCATTCCCAGCTCAGGTCACATTTCCCCAGTATTTAATGAGGGAAGTGGAGGAGTAAAAGCAGAAATTCAAGAAATTCAAACTGGCTCTCAAGCCCCCACTCTGCAGTTGCTTTGAATGCCTAATGATTACACCAACTGTCCTTAATTTTTTCTCCAATACTAGGAGGAAAGAAAAGCATATCTAGGACCTAATAAAACTCTGACTTTTGAATACCTAACTATAATTATTAAAAATTATATAAAATGCTGGGGCTAGCTCAGTAATTATAAAATACCATGTTTATATAAATTGTTAGAATTAATCAAGAGTATAAATATTAGCTTTCACAGTATCTTCTTCACCACCCTATCAACATGTACTGCTTTTCCCTAAAGATGGGAAGACCTATAATTTGATAGAAATACTAGCTCTTGATTATAGGACTTCTAAAAATATTTGAGAAATAAAAAATTGAATTCTTCCTTCTTCAAAATGCCACATGGTAGTAAAATTTGGCATAGTTTTTGACAGCAGAACAAATGTCATGGTAGCCCATTAAGAAAGTATTTCCCCATAAATTTATTGCCAGCTTATTCCCAAGGTAGAAGGTATTTATGCAGTTTCAGATGCTTTGATATTTCAAAAGAAACTTTAATTAGACCTTATACTATTAAGTTCTCTCCTACTTGTTTTTCAAAATTGACCACTTATTTGGGGAAAAATGTCTATTAAATAAATAAGATATATCAGATAAGAGTTAATTCATTATCTGGTTTATTAATAAAACAATATAATATATATCATCCATTAATCCAAAATTAACATGAAAATCACATAAATTTGATTTTATTTGCCGTATTTTAAAAATGTATAATTTTCTTAGTTTCTTGAAAATTCTGTCATGCTTGATTCTCTATTAATAACTGCTAAGAGAATTAAAAATCTGTTCTTAATCCAGCAACAAATGATACAAAAAATATTATTAAAAGCTATTATGCAATCTATATTGTTGCAGATATTGTTACATCACATAAATAGATATATCAAGGATACAAATGATGAAAAATTACCTTTCTCCAAATTAGAATTCTGAAGAATTTAAAAATTCATCTATACATATATTTCCCACATGATTTTCTAAAAACCAGGCATTTCCACTTAATCTGTCTTCTCACTAATCTAAACTCCAGCATAGATCAATTTAGGTGATATTTGTCTTCAGTAATGTTTCAGACATCTGTTATAAAGATATTTTTCATCACTATTGCAGATTTTCACCCTTTCCACTTGAAGAAATTTTGAATATTATAAGAATATTTTTATGTTTTTAGAATAAACAGTTCAGCTAACATTTCTGTACCTTGGTTTCTTCAGTAAAGTGATAAGAAAGGATGATGAGTAATTTCCATAATAAATTCTAGCTCTAGTTTTCTATTAAAAATCTCATCTAAACACCATTTCTTTCTTTTCCAAATTAAACTTTTTATTACATGTACACTGTCAACAAAGCTTGATTTGGTTTGAATCCATTCATTATCACTAAATAGACAGTGCCTCAATAAATTAACCAGTTTGAAGAGGATCTGTCTTAGAAGAGAAGCATTTTTGTTTAGAAAATAAATATGCCTACATAGACTTTTTTGTCACTGGAAATTCCACCCAAAAATCTGAAAAGCAGTCATGTTTACCTTGCTGTATTTAAGGGATAAGTCACTGGAACAACAATGTCGTGGTTATATTTTAGTAAAAAATGGAGGCAAAGACTGAACCTGAACAAATTTAGTTAAATAATTTGTAAAAATCAACACACTATGTATACACAATTTTCATTTTGCAACTTCATAAATTCTCTTAAACTGTGGAAATAGTGTTACCTCAGAGAAAGTTAACTTTTATAAAGTAACTGCTCTGTTAGTATTAATTATGAAACAAACTGTCACCTTAAGATATTAGTAAACAATTTCAAAAATAATAAAAATTTAGGTTATGGTGTATATATATATGCCACCTAAACTGAGGCCATCTTTTATAAAACATGCAGGAAGATGCTACTCCTAAGCTATCTATTTTTCTTTACTGTCAATCTGTTACACAGCTTGCCAATTTTGAATCAATAACCCAATGGGAAGATACAATATTATTAAACCTAATAAACTGCAAGTTTTATCAGAAACACCTCTGATCTTTTAGCTGATTTCTGATTAAGTGACCAAAGGGACAAACTTTATCTCTTTGCAAGCTTGGATCAGCATATGCTCTGGAGGCCAACACCATTTCACCTGCTGATCCTGGGGACTCAAAACAACTCTTCAGCTGGGTTCAAACAAATTACTGAAATGCTTTTGAAAGTGCCTTATAAAATTTGTCACCCTTTTGCAAGACTCAGTACTGATACCATTTTAATTAGTAAAAATAGATTCAATTGGATATTATCTTTTCTTAGCACTGAATTATAGTTTAAATCTTACACTCCTACATAATTCTTACTTAAAACTCTTACATAACACCATCTATCTTAACACAATCACTTGTAATGCTATAAATCCCAGGTAAATCCCATTTCTTATCAATAACAAGTAATAGACTAATTAACAAAATTTCATACATTCTTGAGACAAAATAAGGATGACCAGAGTCAAATATTTGAAACATAAAATTGAAGTTTATGTAAATGCATATAAATAGCACCTAATCTTGTTATAGTAAATCATAACAAAGATTGAAATTTTTAAATAATATATTAAATTTTCCCAAGTTCTGGAGTTTGGGTTTTCAAAGTAAAATAATATGACTCTGTGTAAGATAATAAATTTTATTTTAATCCATTCACTTCCTAGAAGATTTCTCCATGAGGTGAGATTCTTCAGGATCCTAAGCTGTACTTTCTTTAGTCTCAACTTTATTATGGACACAGATATTTATAAAGACTTTAATGTGTTTAAACTAAGAAAAACAAATTTTAAATTACTTTTGAGTTCAGCAACCAAACCACATCACTGAACTCAGTGAAATTAATAAGGCATAGTATGATGCCAGACTATAATACCTTCACTTAAAAGCTGGTATGAATCCTACTCATTGTTAATTCAATTGCAAAACTAAAAGCTAATATTAGAAAACGGTGGTTCAGACTTTGAAGCCAGTGTTTCCTTTTTAAACATGAATATACTATAATTTCCTTTTTGAATTTCATTATGACAGAAATGCCTTCAGGAGAAAGTTTACATAAATAAATGACCTCCCTCTAAGCAATAAGCACCAAGCAACCTGATTTTAAAAATAACAAAATCTTACAATATGAGTATCTAAACTATCATACTACTTTTGAGACTTTTCATAAGAAATGACAGCAAACCAACATCATCTGATTTTTATATTTCCCACATTTCTTGGCTTTATAAAAATAGGGAAAGTTATTTTTCCATCATTTATTTGATGGGTGCTGAGATATTTGTTGAAAAGTATTTCAGGTATGTAGTTGATTGACGAAAGAAAAATATGTTGGAGTGCAGATATTTGATTTTTCTACTATTCTTATAGCTTTAAATTAGGTTCTAATGCGGAAAAGAAACAAATATCTTCAATGAAAGGATCCCTGAATTCATACAATGCTGTCTGTTGAGCTTATACTTCATGTATGTCTTCACCGAAGAATGTCTTAGTTTCTATATTTTAAGTAAATAGCTGCAGTTACGATCCTCTTCTGCACATATGCAACATATTAAAAAATATATATGGTATGTTTGTTCTTCCTTAATCGAATGTCTTTTTCACTATGATTGTCCTTAGGAGGATTTTAAGAGGCCTCATTTACTGAGGCAGATGCCCGAATTCCAAACAATAAATAAAACCAGCAGAGGGCAGAACTGCTGACAGAACTGACAAATCCAACTGGTGACCAGGTACTAAAAGTAAAGTGCAAACTTTTGATGGATTCCACTGTCAAGGACTCTCTTATTTATTCTTGCAAACGTAGAAATGGATGCACCAATTCTTTATAAATAATATCACTCATTTCAAAATTCATATATGGTCCTGACGTGACGCTGACTGTGTACACACCAGGATACGTCACGATGCCAAAGAGGAATGATCCAGCACTGCCTGCTACTCAGGAAGCTGAAAGCCATCAAGCCTGTGCAAGGAGTACAGACCTGGTTTGCAGAGTCCAGCCTCGGGGAGCGCTAACTACCACTGGAGAGAACTCAGATCTGGGCGTCTAGACAGAGAGCCAGAGTCTCAGGTTTCTGCTAACGCCTGGGCCTTTGGGCTTGACTATTATTTTCTCCTTTAGTCTATCCCGGTCATCGTCCTTAGTATCCTCCAGCTCCTCTCTGCACTGCCTCTGACAAAAGTTTGTTTTTCTACTCTGAACTGTCTGGGCTCCCTTAACTCCAAAGGCATTCGCCAGCCAGCCAAAAGTCTGCAGCACCTAACGGACAGACCCCTCCAGCCAGATGCTTTTGCGGGAAAGGGCGGGGGAAGAGGACGGAGGAGGCAGAAGGGAGGAGTGAGGTCGCTCTCCCTCCTGGGGTACTGACAGGGAGCTGCTGTCTTCCGAGCAGGTCTGGTCATTGAATATTTGGTAGTGCCACGTAGGAACTTTTC
This sequence comes from Dasypus novemcinctus, assembly GCF_030445035.2. Lineage (NCBI taxonomy): Eukaryota > Metazoa > Chordata > Mammalia > Cingulata > Dasypodidae > Dasypus > Dasypus novemcinctus. The sequence goes on along the minus strand of NC_080681.1, from coordinate 21,574,477 downwards.
CTTACCTCTCTCCTCCCACTCCATCCCACGACCCCTCCCCTTCCTTCCCAAACCCTATTCCTCCGCCCCCACCCCAAATGCTTGGCGAGTTTCTTCATTCTCCAACTGAACTGCACGTCCAACCTGCAAGAAGGGGCGGAGGGGGGGGGGAGAGGAGAGAACCGAAATTCAGGGAAAAGTGTTCTCCCTATCTTGAACCTGTTCTAATGTGCTTCCTTCTGATCTGCCAATTTTTTCCACTTAAAATCTCTTTAAAATGCCCCTTCCACCTCTCCCCCACCCCTCCAAAAAAGAGTTTTCTAGATTCATCCTCCCGGTTTCTCTTATATCCCAAAGAATAAAAGTGGCTTTTTCACTTTGTTCAAGACAAAGAGCTTTATCAAGGTTCATTTTATACCCTTTCTCTATATTTTCTCCTCAGCTCACCCTTTCGTTAGTAAGAATCTAAAAAACACCAGAATAGGTGTTCAAAGGGCAGTCTGAGGACTGTTCCTCAAACGAAAGCTTTGTACAACTGCCCTTGGGATCAAGGTAATATTTTCTCTCTTTTCAAAGAGGCTGGAAAGTGAAGGGCATTTCAGCAGGATCTGTGCTTGACAGATCTTTTTTCCTGCTACCTCTTCTCCCATTACTGTCCCACCTACATTCATCTCTCTCTCTCCAGTTACTGCTTCTAACCTGGTGGCAGCTTCAATCTGGATTTTATTTAAGGGGATTGTTTGGGGAGGAGTGGGGGAGGGAGGAGGGACAGAGCTGGGGAGGGGCACCGGAGAAAGACCAAAGGCCATCTCCCACCTCCCCAAATCCATTTTTTCTTACCTCCTCTGACCTCTCTAGCCTGGAAGAGGCAAGTCAACGCGAGCGTCGTGACGGTGAAATCCCACAGCCACCGTTTCGTTTTCCACCTAGAGGACCACCGCTCCATCTCCAAGCCCGGCGCTCACCAGTGGGACCTCAACCCACGAAATGGTGACTGCAGACCAACTTCGGCCCTTCCACAGTAACGCCAGGGATGTGTGCTACACAGCCATCGCGGGGGGAGAGGGGCACAACTTCAAAGGGCTTTTCCTTTGGACTTGGATGACTCGCTTCCTTCCTGCCTCTCGCCCCGCTCCTCTCCCTCGCGGACGGCCCCGCCGGCCGGGACCCTCCGATGCGTCCTCGGCTGGGCCCTGCCTTCACACTGAGGGCAGCTGAGGGGCTTCAACCAGAAGGCAGAGCACACTACGCGCCCCTAAAGGCTTCAAGCCGTCAGTGGGCCGGCCGAGCGGCGCGGGGCAGCCCCCTCCCCCGCCCACTCTCCTCCCCGCGCCCCCCTTACCCGCGCGCAACTGACGAGGCGGCTGCGGGGCAGACCCAATCGCGCGCCTCGCGGGCGCCCCGAGCCCGCCCCCCGCGCCCTCTGCCCAGGAATCTGGAGTCGGGGCGGCCCGGCCCACCGGCCTCCCCTGTCTCGTCGCTCGTCTCTGCCTTCCTCTCCTGCCCAAATCCCAGAGAAGAGATGGGAGGGAGTTATGAGGGACGCGTGCTTGGCTCCTGCACTCTGGGAATGAAAGGAATTGCAGGAGAGCCCCGGAGCCCGCAGCGTTTTCAAGGAGCTTCTGTGTTCAGTAAAAGCGGCCGCTTGTCTCCTTGCGCCGGTCCGGTGGGCGCTCGCTCGCCGGCGGGGGAGGGGAGGCGCCCGGCGGGCCCGCGGCCGCACACCCGGGAGCGCGGGACTGGCGAGCGGAACCTCAGCCGTGCGCAGAGAGCAGCTGCTCGCGGCAGACGGGGGACCCGCGCACTCGTGGCTCTGCCTACTCAAAAGTATTTTTATCCTCTTTAAACCGAGAATTAGAAGGAAGGGATAAAGGTGGGAAGGGGGGCCCTAGAGACCAACACCCAGGAGGCGTGTGTAGGGAAGCTCCCCTGTAGGATCTGAAACTGACAGTTGCTATCTTAAATGTTTAAATTCAGCACGAAGCTAATTCAGGGGCTCTTCTTATAAAGAGCTGAACTGTACTCTGTACTCTGAGGGAGGAAGAGAAAGGAATACATAGGAGCTGACGTTAAGGGGGTGAGTAATTTAATGTTTCAGCGGAGTCTGTCCTCATTCCCTTTGGGGGGTTCCGGGCCGGGGTGGGGGGGTGGAGGAGAAGAGGCAAGGAAAGCAAGTAGAAACCCCCAAATGTTTAGGGCCACACTCATAAAGAATCTGGCCCTGCCCTCATCCTCAGGAGCTTCTAAACATGGTAACTCCACAACGAAAATCATGAGGAATTTCCTCTCTACTTACCCCTCCTCAAAGTAATCCCACTAAACCTGGAATATAGATTCCTTGGCCATTTTTTTCTAAGTTTAAGTTATTCCCTCCTATAGCTCTTTTGCTCCTTAGTATTTCCTAAGAAATTTCACTCCAAGATTTTTCTGGAATAATGCCTAACCGAGTGCCAGAATATAATAGGTACCCAATAAAGATCTCTTTAATGAATTAATACATTTCCCTATTGACAAAACTGAGAACTTTGGTTAGGACCCATGTAGAGTATTTAAGTCATGTAAAGGCTTAAGGGTTGTGAATTAGTTTACTTAGCACATAATGCTCAGTTTTGTAGTTGCCACTAATCTTTAGGAACCCAACTACTAATCGTCAAAATATACGGTCTTGACCCATCAGATCCTATCAGATATTCTCTTCATGAAGTTTGAAAGTTGGAAGGAAGGTGATCAGAGACTCAGACTGGGTGCAAAGAAGGAATTGTTGAGTGACTGGAAATACCTTCCACACGAAATGTCACTTACTTTGACAAAGAATCAGGAAAATACCTTCCACATGAACGCCACTCATTTTGACAATCATTCCTTCATTAAGAAGTTTATCTCTTAGAACACAGGTAAAAGTCATTTTATATTAGTAATTCTGCTGGCAGTGAGCTTGGGCTGCCATACAGCCATTGCAGAGAACTAGGTTTTCAGGTTGCTTTAAGATGCAGTTAACATAATTGAATAAAATAATTTAATATCATATTGCATGTGAACCTGGAATATACCTATACAAATTAAGAAGCTTACAATAGAAATGTAAGTCATTACATACATCTTCAGTAGCCTTCATTCTCACAAATTTTTCATGTATTTTCAGTTTCCAAACTTTTCTGAAATCCAGTTTTCCAGCCTGGTATTTTGTATATTTAAATAATTATTTTCTAGGTCTTCTCTTAATTGTTAAATAGTGTAATAAATGCATTCAAAGTTTAGAAATAAGTATTTGTGGAGATGCCAGAATCCCAAATTAATTCATTAGCTAGTGAGAGTTATGGTACTTGAGCAACATGTAGAAATGGTGTTTCAACTTGCTTTTCAATAGGTCTCCTGATTTATTGAGAGTTCAGTAGCCTGATAGGCTCTAGAAGGTGAGAAATTATGCAGTTGGTCTAGCAGGCTCCACCTTCTAGTCCCATCTCAGGTCTTCTCACAGCTGTGAAAGGGTCCTTTCAAGCAAAGTGTCTTGAATGAATAGAGTTATTACTACCTTATGTTTTCTGTACAGAGTTATTACTACCTTATGTTTTCTGTACTCTGTGGTCTGAATTCCTCTGGCCACTGCCCAGCTCACCACAACCTGAGTCTGAATTAATGCCTCTGGAAGGAAACAGTAGTTTCATAGGGAGGAATAATTATGACTAACTCCTCTAACCTGCAGCTAGTTGCCAGATCTAGAGTCCCCCAGGAAATTGTCCACGGATTTACAGGGTATGACCTCCAGTAAAAAGAAGGATAAAATGAAACAGCAAAAGGAGCACAGGGAAACAAGCCATCTTGGTCACCTTAAACTGAGCACTGGGGAACTTCAGTGGCACAGTTTCCTGGGACAGTCCTTGATAATTATTTATACATCGATTCAAAATATAATAGAATATGATGGTATTGTCTGACACACATCTTTAGTTTGAAGCACAGAGGTATGATATTTCCAATTTTGTCAGATTAAAATAATCTGTTGAACTTTGTAGCATTAGTTCCGACTGTAAGGCTCTCAAAAGTAAGGTGAAAAAAGTTTAGAAAAAGTAGTCACTTCCTCACTAGCAGAATTCTAAATTGACCATTTGTGTCTGTTTTGTCAGTGAAACTGAGCTAATAATTTAATAATTGCCTGGGAGCTCAGATTAGGGGAACTTCAATGTCCTAAAAAATCTTCAGAATCTATGAGGTTTTATTTAAGATTGTAAAACACTCATAGATCCCCTTTAATATCTTCACAAATCTCTAGGAATCAGGGTACCCAGATTCAGTACCAATGTTTTAAATATTGAAACCTCAGTAACCAAAGTGGAACTGAAGATAACTTATCCATAGCTGGATGTACTTAGTACAAAAAGTATTAGAATATTCAAGGTAGAGAGAGCGCTATAACACCTGAAGTTGCTAAAGGTATAATTAAGGGAAACAGGAAGTTAAATTACATAGCAAGTTTTTAGACATGATGCATCATTTATTAAACCACTCGTCATGTTTACCCCCTTCCTCCTATTGATGTTTTCCCCTTCCTAATTTTAGTATTTTTGTTGCCCTTATATTTTCTAGAATTTTCCCTAAATACTTTACTATACAACTACTCCATCAAATTGACTTACTGAATGAGAAGGTGTTAAAGAAAGAAAGAAAAACAAACCTCTTGCACACACCAGAAATACTCAAAACTTTGGAGAGAAAATTGCTTTTGAATGTAATTCCTCTCTTACTGTGCCTAATGGTTTGCTTTTCTTGCCCTTTTATGAACTTTAGGTCAATTATTTCAAGAAAGATATGACTAAGCACTTTGACATTCATTTTACAATTTTTCTGATACATAGCTAAAGATTAGTAGTTTCTGTTTAAAAATTGAATTAGTCCCTCTTACCACACAGATAGGTCTTTGTATTGTAGAAAGTGGGGGAAGGGCAGGGAAAGAGAAGTTTATTTCCATAGTCTTGCCTAGCTCACAAGAACACCACAGTGAAGATTGGTATTTTTTGGCACTTTTGCTCTGAAATAACTTACAGAACTTCACAAAAATCCAAACTTAGCTCAATTTCCATGATACAACAGAACCTTCAGATGAAAAGTCTGGTCTCTTGAAGGGTTGAACTTCAACAGATGACAGACACCCTTATGGAAGGACTAAAATAAAATCAAATCCAAATAAACCTCAAATAAGCAAGGGATATGGCCTTGTATAGTCATATGCAACTCAGTTAAAGATATTCTTTAGTTAACTCTACTCCTAGAAAACCATCATGATTTATTTATATAATTGTCCAATTAAAGATAGAAGGGTGAAACAAAGACTAGAATGATTTTGGGTAAAAACTTTTATTTTATTTTTTTTTACCTTTTTTTTTTTTTTTTTTTTTAATTTTTTAATTTTTTATTGACTTTGTAATAATATTACATTAAAAATATATATGTGAGGTCCCATTCAACCCCACCCCCCCACCCGCCCTCTCCCCCCCCCCCAACAACACTCGTTCCCATCATCATGACACATCCATTGGATTTGGTAAGTACATCTTTGGGCACCTCTGCACCTCATATACATTGGTTCACATCATGGCCCATACTCTCCTCTATTCCATCATGTAGGCCCTGTGAGGATTTACAATGTCCGGTGATTACCTCTGAAGCACCATCCAGGGCAGCTCCATGTCCCGAAGACGCCTCCACCTCTCATCTCTTCCTGCCTTTCCCCATACCCTTTGTCCGTTATGTCCACTTTTCCCAATCCAATGCCACCTCTTCTATGTGGACACTGGATTGGTTGTGTCCATTGCACCTTTATGTCAAGAGGAGGCTCAGATTCCACCTGGATGCTGGATGCAATCCTCCCATTTTCAGTTGTAATCACTCTAGGCTCCATGGTGTGGTGGTTGTCCTTCTTCACCTCCATCTTAGCTGAGTGTGGTAAGTCCAATAAATCAGATTGTAGGTGCTGGAGTCTGTTGAGGCTCAGGATCTGGCTATTACATTGTCAGTCCAGAGATTCAAATCCCCTAAATATATCTTAAACCCCAACATTAACTGCACCTCCAGCACATTAGCATGAAAGTCTTATGAAGGGAGATCCCATCTGAGTCCAGATTCATCCCACATAAACACCATTTCCAAAGAGGGGCCATCTGCCCTGGTAGTTAACCCCATCGGCCATGACCATAACTCCCATGGGTCTCTTTAGCCCTCAAAGGAACCAATATCTGGGGGTTGTATCTGCTTTATCTGTCTCTCTGACTCTGCTCAGTTGTGCATGAGGGCAAACCTTCTGCCAGCCTCCAGACTCTTTTTTAGAAACTCGTAGCCATATAAACTCATTTCTCCTTTCCATTTCCCCCTTACTTTAGGTCAAACAGCATTTTAAAGTCATGGTATTTTATGTAGACATGGATATTCTGCTGATCCGCATTGAACCTTCCGTATAAGGTCATTTTCCAGTTGCATCATCAGTTGGTAGTTGATAGTGGTCCCTCGTTGCCAGGGAGGCTCATCCCCGGGTGTCATGTCCCACGCTGGGGGGAAGGCATTGCATTTACATGCTGAGTTTGGCTTCGAGACTGGCCACATTTGAGTAACATGAAGGCTGACAGAAGGAAATTCCCAGGCACAAAGTTGCTCTAGGCCTTGTTATTATTTTGGGTTTATCAGCTCACAAGCATAGTCATTAGTATCAGGGGCTCACTGTTGAACCCTCACTCCCTCCCGGTCCCCGCCACTGTACCTGGGAGACTGTCGCTGCTCCCCTAGGGACCACGACAGAGCACCACTGGCCAGGAACCCAGTACCCCCCCTACTGTGGTTTTTAATTGTTGCCACTATGAGTATATCCAAACATTACCATGCACCCTGGACATATGTTCTGTACAGCTCCCTGTCAGTCATATATCATCTGTCATTGGTATCCCATATCAGTATCCCTCCACTGCCATTGTTGAAACACTCTGTGATCCAGAACTCCCCGAAATTTGAAGCCCAATATAATGTCATGGTCCCTTACTAGGGAATGGCATATAGCGATGAGTTTAAAGGATAGATAAAGAACTTGGATAAAGTTAGATAAAGAACTTAGATAAAGAATGTTGACTTGAAAAAATTCCACATCCTATTTTTTTCTTTTTTTTTTTTTTTTTTTCCCCCCCCCCTAATTATTCAGCTTTTCTTCACAGGAGTCCTAGACCACAGCAATGTATATATATAATATACAGCACTCCCACACATCCACCAGAAAACCTTTTCCCTTCCACAGTGATACTCTTACGCCCTATTCATATCATATTTACTTAAAGTGATGTACAGAGTCTGAGACATTAGCTTTCTAACAAGGTGACATCTGTGCTTACATTATGGTGCATACTTTAGGATACACAGTTCTTTACATTTTTAGTTATCCTATGTTTTACATTATGGTTTACATTATCAGTCTGTCATCTCCTATATGTTATGGTGTAATATTACATGTTTTATATCCATCCTTGTGTACTCTCAAGAAACTCCTCTCTTACCCCCCATTTACTTTGGTTCCACACATTTAACGTCCATTTTCCCTTCCACCTTGGTGCCCTCAGTGATAGCCAACCTCCGTTTCCTGAGGAGCCACTTCCAGAGATAGATGGAATAGTGTTCAGGGCCTAACTTGCTCAACTGCCCCAATGCCCTGGGAGCCACCCTTTCTCTCGAGGGATACAGTTCCCTCTATTGGATGGCATTAGTCCTCCCCAGGATGTGGGTCCACCCCCACTCTCACTACTTGGGTTTCTACCCCATGGTGTCACCCACTCTGGCAGAATGAGCATTTAGACATTCCCCAGGAGCCCGTCCTGCATCAGACCCTCCCCTCCGAGCATTCTAAACAGGTAACCCTCTTTATTATATTTTGATATGATTTTCTCGGCATTTTACTCTCCACCAACACCTGACCCTCTCCTGGTTCGTATGCTACCCCTCCCTCCCCCCACTTTTGGGCAACGTTACCCACCCGTCCCTCCCCAGCCACCCTCAAACCCGCAAAGCCCCAAGCAAAGGCAACCCCTTGCCCCCCTTTTATCTCTTCTTTGTGTTCATACTTACCACCATCTCGTCTTAAATTCCACCCCTGCAGACATCGGCTCATATCCTTCCTCCACCCTCCGATTTCCTGCAAGCCTATCGTTCAGTCTCTTGCTATCTAGGGCAGCTTGTTTATTTCATATCATTGAGGTCATGTAGTATTTGTCCTTCAATGTCTGGGTTGCTTCACTCAACATAAGGTTCTCAAGATTCATCCATGTTATCACATGTGTTTGTAGTGTGTTTGTTCTTACAGCCGAGTAGTATTCCATTGTGTGTATATACCACATTTTATTGATCCACTCGTCTGTTGATGGGCATTTGGGTTGATTCCAACTTTTGGCAATAGTGAACAATGCTGCTATGAACATTGGTGTACATATATTGGTTTGTGTTCTTGTTTTCAGTTCTGCTGGGTATATTCCCAGCAGTGGTATTGCTGGGTCATATGGCAAATCTATGGCTAGTTTTTTGAGAAACCGCCATACTGTTCTCCAGAATGGTTGGATCCTTCTGCATTCCCACCAGCAGTGGATGAGTGTTCCCCTTCCTTCACATCCTCTCCAGCACTTGTATTCTTCTGTTTTTTTCATAGCTGCCAATCTTATGGGTGTAAGATGGTATCTCATTGTGGTTTTGATTTGCATTTCCCTGATAGCTAGAGATTTGGAACATTTTTTCATGTGCTTTCTTGCCATTTGTATTTCTTCTTCGGAGAAGTGTCTGTTTAAGTCTTTTTCCCATTTTTTAAATGGATTGTTTATCTTTTTGTTTTCAAGATGTAGGAGTTCTTTATATATGCAAGTTATAAGTTTCTTATCAGATATATGATTGCCAAATATTTTCTCCCACTGTGTGGGCTCCCTTTTTACTTTCTTGACAAACTCCTTTGAGGTGCAGAAGGCTTTAATTTTGAGGAAGTCCCATTTATCTATTAGTTCTTTTGCTGCTCGTGCTTTTGGTGAGATATTCATAAATCCATTACCTATTACAAGGTCCTGTAGATGTTTCCCTACACTGCTTTCTAAGGTTTTTATGGTCTTGGCTCTTATATTTAGGTCTTTGATCCATCTTGAGTTGATCTTTGTATAAGGTGTGAGATGGTAATCCTCTTTCATTCTTCTACATATGGCTATCCAGTTCTCCAGACACCATTTGTTGAATAGGCCACTCTCTCCCAGTTGAGAGGGTTTGGTGGCTTTATCGAATATTATGTGGTTGTATATGTGAGGTTCTATATCAGAGCTTTCAATTCGATTCCATTGGTCTATATGTCTCTCCTTATGCCAATACCATGCTGTTTTCACCACCGTAGCTTTATAGTATGTTTTGAAGTCAGGTAGTGTGATTCCTCCAATTTCGTTTTTCTTTTTCAGTATGTCTTTGGCTATTCGGGGTCTCTTTCCTTTCCAAATAAATTTCATAGTTAGTTTTTCTAGTTCCTTAAAGAAGGCTGCATTGATTTTTATTGGGATTGCATTGAATGTGTAGATCAATTTTGGTAGGATAGACATCTTAATAATGTTCAGTCTTCCTATCCATGAACAAGGAATAGTCTTCCATTTATTTAGGTCTTCTTTGATTTCCTTGAACAATCTTGTATAGTTCTCAGTGTATAAGTTCTTTACCTCTTTAGTTAAATTTATTCCTAAGTATTTGATTTTTTTATTTACTATTGTGAATGGTATTTGTTTCTTGATTTCCTCCTGATCTTGCTCATTATTGGTGTACAGAAATGCTACTGATTTTTGCGCATTGATCTTATAACCTGCGACTTTACTAAACTCATTTATGAGTTCTAGAATCTTCGTTGTAGATCTCTCAGGGTTTTCTATGTATAGGATCATGTCATCTGCAAATAATGAAATTTTGACTTCTTCCTTTCCAATTTGAATGCCTTTTATTTCTGGTTCTTGCCTCAGTGCTCGAGCAAGTACTTCTAAGACAATGTTAAATAGGAGCGGCGACAATGGGCATCCTTGTCTTGTTCCTGAGTTTAGAGGGAAGGAGTCTAGGATTTCTCCATTGTAAACAATATTGGCTTTAGGTTTTTCATATATACTCTTTATCATGTTCAAAAAATTTCCTTGTATTCCAATCATTTGGAGTGTTTTTATCAAGAAAGGGTGCTGTATTTTGTCAAATGCTTTTTCTGCATCAATAGATATAATCATGTGATTTTTTTCCTTCAATCTGTTTATATGGTGTATTACGTTGATTGATTTTCTTATGTTGAACCATCCTTGCATACCTGGGATGAATCCCACTTGGTCGTGGTGTATAATTCGTTTAATGTGTTGTTGAATACGATTAGCAAGTATTTTGTTAAGTATTTTTGCGTCTAGGTTCATTAGAGAAATTGGTCTGTAATTTTCCTTTCTTGTGATGTCTTTGTTTGGCTTTGGTACTAGGGTAATGTTGGCATCATAGAAGGAGTTGGGTAATGTTCTTTCTGTTTCGATGGTTTGGAATAGTTTCAGCAGGATTGGTGTCAGTTCTTTCCGGAATGTTTTATAGAATTCACCTGTGAAGCCATCTGGCCCTGGGCTCTTCTTAGTTGGGAGATTTTTAATAACTGATTCTATCTCTCTGCTTGTGATTGGTTTGTTAAGATCATCAATTTCTTCTTTTGTCAATATGGGCTGTTTATGTGTTTCTAGGAATTTGTCCATTTCCTCTAGATTGTCGTTTTTGTTGGAATATAGTTTTTCAAAATATCCTCTTATGATAGTCTTTATTTCTGTGGGGTCAGTGGTGATATCGCCTTTCTCATTTCTTATTTTGTGTATTTGCATCTTCTCTCTTTTTTTCTTTGTTAGTGTTGCTAAAGGTTTGTCAATTTTGTTAATCTTCTCAAAAAACCAGCTCTTGGTCTTGTTTATCTGTTCAAGTGCTTTCTTATTTTCTATTTCATTTAGTTCTGCTCTTATCTTTGTTATTTCCTTCCTTCTTCTTCCTGTTGGGTTACTTTGTTGTTGTTTTTCTAATTCCTTCAAATGTGCAGTTAGTTCTTCAATTTTTGCTCTTTCTTCTTTTTTGATATATGAATTTATGGCTATAAACTTCCCTCTCAGTACTGCTTTTGCTGCATCCCATAAATTTTGGTATGTTGTGTTATCATTATCATTTGTTTCAAGGTAGTCATTGATTTCTTTTGAGATTTCCTCTTTGACCCACTGTTTTTCTAAGAGTGTGTTGTTTAATTTCCAAATCGTGGTGTGAAATCTGGGCTTCTTTCCCTTGCAAATCTCCAGCTTGACTCCACTGTGGTCAGAGATAATGTTTTGTATGATTTCAATCTTTCTGAATTCGTTCAGCCTTTCTTTGTGGCCTAGCATATGATCTATCTTGGAGAATGATCCATGTGCGCTTGAGAAAAATGTATATCCTGCTGTGTTTGGGTGTAGCGATCTATATATGTCTATTAGATCGAGCTCCTCTAATATACTATTCAGATGTTTTGTTTCTTTGGTGATTCTCTTTTGAGATGTTCTGTCCAGAGTTGATAGTGGTGTATTAAAATCCCCCACTATAATTGTAGATGTATCTATTCTTTCACTTAGTTTTTCCAGCGTTTGCCTGACGTATTTAGAGGCACCCTTGTTAGGGGCATAGATATTTATGATTGTTCGATCTTCTTGACAGATTTTCCCTTTGACTAAAATGTAGTATCCTTCTTTGTCTCTCACAATTGTTTCACATTTAAAGTCTATTTTGTCTGATATTAATATAGCTACTCCTGCCTTTTTTTGGTTATTGTTAGCTTGTATGATTGTTTTCCAGCCTTTCACTTTCAATCTCCATGCGTCTCTGGGTCTAAGATGTGTCTCTTGTAGACAGCATATGGATGGGTCATATTTCCTTATCCAGTGTCCCAGTCTGAATCTTTTGATAGGTGAGTTTAATCCATTGACATTCAGTGTTATTACTATCAAGGAATTATTTGTGTTAGCCATATTTTGATTGGATTTGTGTTTGTCATATTTTGTTTGTATATATTTTTTTGTCTTTTTTGTTGTTGTTGTTGGTCTTATACTCTCCTCCAACTTTGCCTTTCCTGTTTTTTCCTTTCTTCCTGCAGAACTCCCTTTAGAATTTCTTGAAGGGGAGGTTTCTTGTTGGTATACTCTTTCAGTTTCTGTTTGTCTGCGAATATTTTGAACTCTCCATCATGTTTGAATGCTAGTTTAGCTGGATAGAGTATTCTTGGTTGGAAATTTTTTTCCTTTAGTACCTTGACTATATCATACCACTGTCTTCTTGCCTCCATGGTTTCAGAAGAGAAATCAGCACTTAATCTAATTGAGCTTCCCTTGTATGTGATGGTTTTCTTTTCTCTTGCTGCTTTTAGGATTTTCTCTTTGTCTTGAGCATTGGATAATTTGACAAGTATATGTCTTGGGGTGGGCCTGTTGGGGTTTATGACTTGTGGAGTGCGCTGTGCTTCTTGGATATGTACATCTGTCTCTTTCAGTAGATTTGGGAAGTTTTCAGCCATTATTTCCTGCAACACTCTTTCTGACCCCTTTCCCTTCTCTTCACCTTCTGGAATGCCTATAATACGTATGTTTGAGCGTTTTGCATTGTCATTCAGGTCCCTAAATCCTAATTGGATTTTTTCTATCTTCTTATTGACCCCTTCTACTATCTGTTTGATTTCTGATGTACTGTCTTCCACATCACTAATTCTCTGCTCTGTCTCTTCTAGTCTGCTGATATTTGCTGCAAGTGTATTTTTGATTTCTTGAACTGTGGTGTTCATTCCCATCATATCTGTTATGTTTTTGCGTATGTCTGCAATTTCCCCTCCAAGTGATGTCTTCATGTTGTTAACCTCTTTCATTACTGCATCAAATTTGTCGGTGATAAATGTTCTGAGATCTTTCATTGCTTGTGCCAAGTTTTGCTCCCCTTCGTGATTATTGGTTTGTTGATTGGATTCAGCCATGTTTTCCTGATTATTGGTTTGGTTCGTAGATTTTTGTTGCTTCCTGGTCATCTCTTTATTTTGACGAATTTAATCAGTTCCTTAGCTTCTTTGTCTGCTCTTGGAGGTTAATTAGTTGTTATTTTTGCACAGGTGTTATATCTTCTCTTTGTCACTTTTTTCTTCTTATTCTAGTTACTTGTTGTTGGTTAAGTTCACTTTAGAGGAAAGTATTAGTGTTGGGGAAAGGCAATTGTGTAAGCAAGGGAAAAGTGTAAAGTTGTATTGGTGATGTATGTTAATAAAGCAGGAATATGAGATCTGGAAGGATGGAGGTTAGATTCATGTAGATTGTATAGAGTTATAGCTGTAGGTAGAGTACCTTTTATGAAGTTGATGACTGAATTTGGGAGGAATATGGTATGAACTACACAGCTATTGTTTTCATGAGAGAGGGAAAAAGAAAAGAAAGGTAATAGTTTCAAGAGTGGATAATAGACAGAAAACAGAACAAAGGTATTAGAAATTAAGAGTTAGACACTTTGTGGATCAAAGAACGGGAGGTGGGGGGTGGAATATAGGAGAGACAGTAGATGATAGTGGATATCAAGATGCAGGGGAAGGGGGATAGTGTAGGTAGCCTAAATCAGTTCACACAGAAATGAGGCAGTGGAGGATGGGAAAACCCAGCAAATGTGAGGTGTTCCCTGTAGCACCTATTGTATACTTGAATTAAAGTAAAAATAAGTGGAAGATGAGGGACAAGAGGGAAAGAGAAAACCGAAAAAAAAAACAAAAAAAAAAAACCTAATTATAATAAAGAAAAAAGAAAGGCAAGAAGAAAGGAAGAAAGAAAAAGAGGATGGGCAAACGGTGGGGAACGGATAGGGAGAAGAGAGATACAGGTACACACGTGTCACAATTGCAACACTATCTAAAACAACAACTTCCCCCCGCTTTGCCCTAAAACCCCCCCGTCTGTCTGCCCAAATGGGTCTGCAAGCACCTCCCTTCCCACAAACCCCCAATAGGCCGCCCAGGGCCCACGAACTCCCCAGTACTGCAGATGCTCAAAAAAAAAAAAAACAAAAAAAAAAAAAAAAAAAACAGAAACCCCTCCGCAGGCCCGGCTCCGCCCGCCGCGGAGGCTTGGACCGGCTCTGCCCGGCTCCTCACGCCGCCTTGGCCTGGCCTGGCTCCGCCCAGCTCCGCTCGCTACAGCGGCCCAGCCGGCTCCGGCATCCACCTCCCGCCACCGCGGCCTGGACCGGCCCTGCCCGGCTCCGTACCCGCCGCGGCCTGACCCGGGCCCGCCCGGCTCCAAACGCTACCGCGGCCCGCAGCCGGGGCCTGCACCGGCCCCGCCCGGCTCCAAGCGCTACCGCGGCCCGCAGCCGGGGCCTGCACCGGCCCCGCCCGGCTCCAAGCGCTACCGCGGCCCGCAGCCGGGGCCTGCACCGGCCCCGCCCGGCTCCAAGCGCTACCGCGGCCCGCAGCCGGGGCCTGCACCGGCCCCGCCCGGCTCCAAGCGCTACCGCGGCCCGCAGCCGGGGCCTGCACCGGCCCCGCCCGGCTCCAAGCGCTACCGCGGCCCGCAGCCGGGGCCTGCACCGGCCCCGCCCGGCTCCAAGCGCTACCGCGGCCCGCAGCCGGGGCCTGCACCGGCCCCGCCCGGCTCCAAACGCTACCGCGGCCCGCAGCCGGGGCCTGCACCGGCCCCGCCCGGCTCCAAACGCTACCGCCGCCCGGCCCGGCCTGGCTCAGCCCCACCGAGCGGGGCTAGATGCCTCGTCTCCGCCTACCCAAGAAGGGAATCCTCTACAGGTAGCTGGGATCTCCGTGTATATTTCACAGACGAATCCTCTCTGTTACCTTCCCTCCAAATCGATGTCCAGACACCTCCGGACCAGCAAAAATCCCGAAACAATCCGGTCCCAAAGAGTCTCCAACGCCACCCAGCCGATTCCCTGCAGAAGACTCTAACAGGGATGTTCACTCAGCCGCCATCTTGCCCCCTCTCTTCTATTTTTTTTACCTTTGTAGAGATACTTCCTCGCTCTGTATCATTTTCTTCTAAATTAAGTGTTTTGTTATTTAATAAGCTTCTGGGGTGTTCTTGAGATACATGTGTCAACAAAATTTTAACAAGGCTTTTTACAAAATGTTATAGATTAACATCAACTTGCCTAACAGTGAAAGTAGAGAATAGAATCTTAGGGATTTTCGTGAATCACACATCATAGATAAAGGAAGTGCCAAACTAAAAATATATTCACAATGATATTTTATTGTATGTATGGAGACCCAACTATCACCAGAGCAATGTTATCTAGAGTCACATAGCATGTTCTTAATAAAATAAATTTGTGGTGTTGAAGGTAGGGATTTGAGTATCTTTAAAGGGGTTATTTATTCAAAAACGTGTTGTTAAATTCACAAATACTTTTTAAAATTTAATTTTGGTCATAAAATGAAAATATCCAAATATTTTTCCTTTGTCATTTTTTATTTCATAACATAAATAATGAAAGACAATCAGATGACCACATACATTGTTGCTCTTTCTAAAATAAGTAGGGCTCTCTTTTCCACTTCTATAAAGTCTTCACAGACTCATCCATCCCAGTGGCATTAATCAGGATTCTTGACTTTAAATGGAACTTCTTTCCAAGTCACCAAATTAAATTTGCTTTGTACACCCATCATTCATATCAATTCATTTAATTCTGAAACTAAATGAATGTACTTCGGACACCTGAAGACTCACATACATAAAACAGATTTCTGGATCGTACACATCATTCCTATTACATATATGTATACATAGATAGATTCCTGTTACATATGTGTATGCATAGATAGATGGATGGATGGATAGATGGATGGATGGATCCTCCACAAAGTCAAATATAAGATTTAAGCTAGTGAATATGGCTAAATATATCTGATTTTAAAAACATCTGTACTGAATAACTTCAACTTAATTTGTTTTGCAGATTCTCTGTTTCTTAACTCTCCCAATACTATATTTTCTGCCAGTATGGGTATTGCACGTTGAAATTCATGACAAACAATAGATATGATTTCAAAAGTCTTAAAAATCGAACCTGAAGATAGTGGAAAGTCATATATGAATTTAAATTTAAATGGTGGCAAAGGAAGCAACTGTTAATATAAGGATATACCTTTAAAAACAAAATACAATTATAACTATAATAATAACATTTTTCTTTTAAAAATATTTCATGGGTTTCTGTTCATTCTCAAAGCATCTCCATGAGGGAAGACTGTGACAATTTTTATAGTTCCATTTTAAGGATGAGCTCTGGGACACTCAAAGTTCACAGTAGGAATGCAGAAACAGATGCGACATGTGAAAAGCATTATATTTTCACACTTCTGCTCTCATTGTAATGCTGTCATTATAAGTGATGTGTTTTTAGAATACCCATTTTATATTTTATGGTAGGTGTATTATATCCTTATAGATTAACTGTTACATTGAATGAAATGCCCAGCCCAACAAACATTAAAATAAGCAGCTAGTGGTGATGACCATAGTTAGAGTCTTAAAAAATATATGACTCTAATAGAAAAGTTACCTTTTTGCATAGATTTATATTTTTTTAAAAAACTTTTTAAAGATAATAAATGTGTGATTTTTTATCCTAAAGTCAACTCTCAGGTCTCATTCTCTTCTGGTATTTTATATTTTATTTATAACTATAAAATCTTATGCAAAGAGAAAAAAAACACTACTGAATTTAACCCAAAGTCATTTTATAGTTTCCAAGAAGAAACAACAAAAAAAGAAAGCCAATGTGTTAAAGAGAAGAAATACAATCATAGTTACATCATTATTTTGTAAATGAGTTGAACATCTTTAAAGTCTTAAGAACTTTGTAAAAACTCAAATTCAAGACATAAAAACTTAAAGGTAGAAGAAATGCAGAGCCTTAGATTAATTTTTCTTTCCACATTGTGAGTTCCTTCTCATTGTGCTCCATATGCTTTGGTTGACACCTAATTGTACATGTTAATTCTGCTTTAAAACACAAGAGAACTAGTTTAAGTGATGTTGCCCTTTATTTAAAAGCATTGAAACTTCCAATATGAGTCACTGTATTCCTGATACACAAGTTTTGACTGGATCCTCAGGGTGCTGCTAGCGAGACCATTGGCCACTGCCAATCAGGGGAGGTTGACCAAATACCTGCATCACCCATGAAATGTACACCTTTTTGGAGATGGACAATCAAGATACTGTTGACATATTCCATGTTAAACCATTTATCAGAATATTTCCATTAGAGTTCAAAACTTCAGAAACAACAATTCTGTTGATATAGGTCATATCAAGTTCAAATCTCCTCCTCACCACCATCTCATAATCATAAGAAATCCATCATGATTTTTGTCTAAGCTCACATAGGCTCTGATTATGACAACCAGCCAGCACTGGTTACTGTAGCCTCCAATTCCCTTCTTGTTATTTCTACCCAACAACAAATAATAGGTTTTACTTTGTATTTAAGTACTTATTCATATTCTACCAAACAAAAGTTGTGCCATGAAGAATCCTCAAAAATATGCAATCTGTATGGATAGGGGTTTCATGAAAATTTGAATAAGAGATTGGTCTAAATCTGAGGCTTACATTCAATTGAAGATATAAAATCAATTAATGAAGTCATTTAATTACCTAGGAAATCAAGTATCATACTTTGGAAGTAAATTTTGATTCTTACAAAATGTGATTGTTTACCTATTATACATTCATTTTGTTGTATTGTCTTAAGTAGATCTTTATTTGATTAGAACTTAAATAAAAATTTAATGTAATTATCAGAAAGGTTTTAAAGATACATGCGCACACATACATACATGCATATATAGGTATGTATACTCTTGTCTTGCTAGCTCACATAAATACTTTAATATAATGTAAACATGTAAACTATATCCAGAGTTTGGTGATGGCTATTGTGTTCTGAATAAATGTATAATGTCCTATTTAGACTCTAACTACAGAACCCAGATGACACTTGTTACTATTTATTAAACACCTGATTCATTCTCTATTCCACTAAGTCTTTAGCAATATTCCAGGGGACTATTCATAAGGACTGCCTTAGTATATATACATCTATTTTATTTGTGACCTTTTTTAAAACTTTTTACTTTTTTTTATTTTTTATATTTTTAAACAAAACAAGTTTATTGATACGTATTAATAAAGCATACAATTCATTCAAAGTGTACAGTGAATAGTATTTGATATATTTATACAGTTGTGCATTCATCACATCAGTCATTAGTAGGGCAATTTCGTTGTTTCAGTAATAGTAATAAACAAAAGACAGACAGACAAACAAAAAAATTCTTCACTTCTCATTCTCTATGCTTCCCCTGCTGCTATATAGCTGCTATATTACTGCTATATAGCTGCTAGTTCTGGCTAATCTTGCACATTTATTTATTCATTTTTAAGCACTTTTATTGAGATATATTCACATACCATGTGATCTACCTAAAATATATAATCAATAGCTTTCAGTATAATCACAATGTTGTGCATTCATCACCACAAAAGATTTTAGAACAATTTCATTATTCCAAAAAAAAATCTCCACACTCCTTAGCAGTTACCTCTCAATCTCTCTATCCTTCCCCAGCCTTACATAATCACTCATCTAATTTCATCTTTATTAAATTGATTTTTATTTACATTTTATATAAATGGAATCATGCAATATGTAGTACTTTGTGTCTGATTTCTTTGCAACACCAGATTCAGGAAAATGTGTAAGCAATGAATTGGGAATGCAAGTGAAATCGAAGATAACAATAAGCTTTTAAAATATAAGGCTAGAAAAAATAAGGCTGGAAGATAGCATCAGAGTAGTCAGCCAAGGCTCAACTATCTCACCAAAACAATGGAGAAAGAGCCAAAAGATATCTGAGGGACTTGCTTCGGGGTAAGCAGACAAGGACAGTGCTTCACAACTTCCAGGAAAGTGAGGGACAGAAAGACGAAGAACCCGAAACAAAAAGCGTGAGTTACCAAACCCTGTGGCAGCCAGGATATTAGTAACACTATTTCAGCTCTTTTTTCATTACTATTTGCATGAAATATCTTTTTCCAACCTTTCACTTCTTTAACCTGGTTGTGTCCTTAATCTGAGGTGGGTCTCTTATAGACAACATATAGATGGCTCATATTTTTTATCCATTCTATCAGTCTATGTCTTTTGATTAAGGAGTTCAAACCATTAACATTCAATGTTATTACTGCAAAGGCATTACTTACTTCATTTTGTCCTTTGACTTCATATTGTCATATCTTACAATGTCTTTATACACTTTAATTTACCATTCTTAATAATCTTAATTTCTACACTCTTCTCCAAGTCTCTCACCCTAGTTTTTTCCTTTCAGGTTGCAACACTCTCTTTAGTATCTCTTAAAATTCTTGTCTATTGGTAACATACACTATCAGTTTTTGTTTGTCTGTGAAGACTTTGAACTCACCCTAATTTTTGAAGGACAGTTTTGGTGGATACAGAATTCTTGACTGGCAGTTTTTCTCTTTCAGGTCCTTAAATACATCATACCTCTTTCTTCTTGCCTCCATGGTTTCTGATGAGAGGTTGGCACTTAATTTTATCGAATTTCCTTTGTATGTGATTCTTTGCTTTTCTCTTGCTGCTTTCAGAATCCTCTCTTTATCTTTGTTATTTTTCATTCTAAGTAGTAGGTCTCTGAGGGTAGAGCTATTCTAACTTATTCTGTTTGGGGTGTATTATCCTTCCTGGATTGTGATATTTATGTGATAATACCTATGTTTGTGTGTTTCACATTGTCATTTAATTCCTTGAGACCATGTTCCATTTTTTCCATTCTCTTCTTTTTCTGTTCTCCTGTCTTTTCCAGCACAAATGTTCTGTCTTCAAAATCACTAATTCTGTCTTCAAGCAATTCGAATCTGTTCTTATGTGCCTCTAATGTATTTTTAATCCTATCCGTTGTGTCTTTCATTCCCATAAGCTCTGTTACTTTACTTTGCAGACTTTCAAATTGTTCTTTATGCTCACCCAGTGTCTTAATATCCTTTATCTCTTTAGTCATATTTTCTTTGAATTCTTTGAATTGATTTAGGGAGTTGTATGATTATCATTGATTAATTTTCTTAAATTCTGCATCTTTTCAGAATATTTGGTTTGTTCCTTTAGCCGGGCCATCTCTTCCTGTTTCCTTTTATGGTTTGTAACTCTTTATGATGTTGGCATCTGGATATGTTGGTGAATTTCCTCTAATGGCCAATTTCTCTCTCTTGCCTATTGTTATTTTTTTCACAGCTTGTCTTTGATATTTGGGTCAACTTATTTCTACATCTTTAAAATTGCCCAGCTTATGTTATCAAAATCAGATTAGGGACTCCCTAATGGAGCACATGTTTTCTCCCAGAATTTTCATTAAGAGAGTTCTAAAAGTAGTTTTTCTCCATGTAATTTCCAGACAGGCCAAGAGATGGAGCTTGTTGGCACAGCTTTCCACAGAGGTGTTTCTTTAAATTTCCTCTTTCTTGTGTTTTGGTCTGGCCAAATTCACTAAAGAAAAGTCCCCCCAATTCCACCTCCTTTTTTCCTTCTTACAGCTGACAGGGAGGAAGACATCTGTTCCCCTCTCAGTAGGCTGCAGGGAGCCAGGAATTTTTCCCAATCTTAAAATCTTGGGGTGCTGCAGGATTTGGTAACTCATGCTTGCTGCTTTTGGTTCTTTGTCTCACTGTGCCTCACCTTCCTGGGAGCTGTGAAACACTGCCCTGGTCTGTTGACCCCCAAAGCAATCCCTTACTACTCTGATGCCATCTTCCAGACTTTTTTGTCTAGTCTTATATTTTAATTGCTTACTGACATCTTCAATTTTATTTGCATTCTCAATTTGTTTCTTACACATTTTCCTGAATCTTATATTGCCAAGCAGAGAATTTTATTCCTTACAATCTTAGGGCTAGAACTGGAGATAAAAGGGTGAGAGTTCTCTACGAAAACAGAAGTGGCAAGATATATGTATATATAAAGAGAGAGTGTGTATGTGTAAATATTATAATCTTTATTGTAGGATTTGGCTCAGATGGTAGAAAATTAGAGAGCTGGGAACACCAATGAAGATTTTTAATGAATTTTCCAGGAAAGCTGACTGGATGAAGTACTGATTGGAAATTTTCCCTTCTGACTGCTGAAATCATAATTCCTCTTTTAAGGCCTTGAACTGATTGGATGAGACTTCTCTCATTGTTGAAGGCAATCTCCTCATCTCCTTAGTTCATTATAGATGTAATCATCTGTAGATGCACTCAATTTACTGATTATTTAAATCCACAAAATATCTTCAAAATAACAATTTCAGGCCAGTGCTTGCTTGACCGGACAACTGGACACCATAACCTATGCAAGTTGACACATGAGCTTAACTATTACAGTGAGTATTTTTCAAGTAAAGCAATCAGCATAGGAGAAAATTATACATCTCAAGGGAGAATGTCAGAACAGTGGTAGGGAAAAAAAGATGCTGAGAAAGCACAATGGAGACAGGAAAGAAGAGATTTTTATAAGCTATCATAAATAAGTGTTGAAGAAAGTGTTTTAAGAAGTGCTGCTATATTATACATTTTATTAAATCCTCCATTCTCCATTTTAAAGGAGAAAAAATTAATTGCTGACTATTACAGCCCCTGCAGACCTTTGAGTCTTCCTGTTGGAGGAGAAAATCTTGTCTGAAAGTGGCTGGAGTTATACTAATAAATATGTAGAGGGTTCATAGTCAGCCAAATGGATAATCATCACCCACATGAGAAGAATTAATGGTAAGGAATTCTCAGCATCTTAGAGTATAAAATAAATCAAAAAATCATTCTATGTCCATTATCTATTGAAATATAACAAACTAACTGAAAACTTAGGGGCTTACATCAGTATCTTTTTAAAAATTTCTCATGGTTCTATGGATTTGATGAGCTCAAGTAGGCACTGCTATTCCTCGTTGTCATGTCAGCCCATTTACTCATGCAATCATAATCAACTCAGAGCTTGACTGGCACTGAAACATACAAGATGACTTCATTCACATGCCGAATGCCTCCTACGGGATGACTGGGATGACTGAACACTGACTGGACTTCTCTCTTCAGTAGGCTGGTCAGGTTTCTTACATAATAGTTCAAGAATCCAAGAAAATAGAATAGTAAACTTTAGTCTTCATAAGGGCCAGGCCCAGAATTGGCACAGTCCCACCTCTGTTGCATTCTGAGGTCAAAGCCAATCACAAGATAAACCCAAATTAAAGGGAGGGAGAGAGTGATATACAAATACGATAGGTATTATCAGTGGTCGTCTTTGGAAATAATTTAACACAACCCACCCTCTGACTACCAATGCACAGTGCACCCACTTTCTCAAAATCCCCCAAAGCCCCTCTCAATTATGTCATCAGTCTCAAAGTAAAATATCTCATGATCTGAATAAGATCTGGAGGCAGATGATGTTTGGCAATAGAGCTTCTCAAGATCTATATAACTTTCAACTAAAATGATGGATTGTTTGTCCCCATAATAGATGTTCTCACTCAAAAAGGGAAGAAATGTAAGGTACAGAAAAGTCATTAGTCTTTGCTTAGATCCCAGTTATGCTATCTGAGGAATGTTTGATAATTCATTATTCTCTATAACTGCTGGTTCAGCCATGATGACTCTGTTTATGTCTCCTGAGGTATCTTTACTTTTTCGTAAGAAAAGGCCTGTATTTGCAACTGAGTAGCATTCCATTTGCTTTCAGCTCCTAGAAAATTGGGAATCCAGAGATATCTTCATTTTTACCTACAGTTGTGCCTTGAACTGAAGATATGTTTGCTAATAAAATTTTTTTAAAAACCTTAATACGTTTCCTATGAATCTTGTTGGGGCTCACTCCATTCCCCAGAAGCCTATCCAAGTTTCATTCTGAGGCATACTTTCATTTGTTCTGTTTTAAGACATTTCCAGTTTTTGCGAAACAATGTCCTTAGGATTCTAAGAAATCTTTATATTAAGCTAAGAGGGTATACTAGACATACCTTAAAAAGTTCTGAGGTTTTTACTAACAGTTTTTCAGGTATACCCTTGATTTGATGTTGACTCTGGCTAATTTTAATGGCTGCCCATGGATTTTCCCTGACGCCATTTCTTGTCTGCATCTGACTGAAGAGACTGTCTGGGCTCTCTATATTTTCTCTGGATTCTGTTTGAAAATTGAGTAGTTCTTTCTATAGTTTATCTCTCTCTGGAAATTCCTTATCAGACTTAGAAAAAAAGGAATCGAATGGCCAGTTCAATATTGTGATGCAAATCTCATTAGTGAATGAACATTTTTAGCTTCCTAGTTACTGCATGTGATAACATCATTAATTTCCCACCACGACATGACATGAATCACCCTTTTTCCATCTTTCCATAACAATTCCCCCATAAATGTCCCAGCTAACAAAATACAAAGTCAAATCCTCATACTTTGGCGTTTTGATACATAGCATCCCACTTGAAAAAGTAGCAATACCTTTGGAAATCAACCACACTTACAGAAAACTAGTGTAAGATTAAAATAGTTTGAATTATGTTACATTTTCTGCCTGTTTTCTCTTCTCCATTTCAAAATTTGAAACAAAAGGGGTCCCAATGCAGCAACTACAGAGCAGGGCATAAGGTAGAATTAGGAAGCATGAAGCCAACCAAATGCCCTTCTCCCACTGTAAGTTTCCTAGCTTGAATAAGCTGGATAAGGGGTCTGAGCTGGATAAGGGGTAAAATTCTAAATTGGATGAAAGTTTGGAATTTTAATATTAAACTGTGTAGAGTTTATTGATATCTGGGGAAAAAGTGTGAAGAAGAGTATTTGTTTTAACTAAGTAGTGATAAGAGAAAACCGTATTTTCCAAAGATGAAAAATGTGAACTGAGAGCAAATTTTTCAGTCATGGAGCTGGGAAAAAAATTAATTTATTTACTTTATAATTATATCCTGTGAAAACTAGCTCCTTCAGTTGGGTTAAACTCATCACCGACAATATTTAAAACTACAAAATCTAATGTAATACTAAACTTTAAAAATTTTCTTGAATCTTTATTAACTATTTTCAATTTTTTTCCCCTAATCACGCTTGCAGTCTTCTATGTTAAGCCATGTCAATTTTTAGTACTTTTGATTACATTTGTGCCTACTCAACAGCTCTGCAAACTTCAGACATATCTGACATTTGTCACTTTTTCCAAATGACCTAAATATTTGCTTTAAAAAAGAACATGAGGGAAACAGACTTGGCCCAGTGGTTAGGGCGTCTGTCTACCACATGGGAGGTCCGCGGTTCAAACCCCGGGCCTCCTTGACCCGTGTGGAGCTGGCCCATGCACAGTGCTGATGCGTGCAGGGAGTGCCCTGCCACGCAGGGGTGTCCCCCGTGGAGGGGAGCCCCATGTGCAAGGAGTGCACCCCGTAAGGAGAGCCGCCCAGCACGAAAGAGAGTGCAGCCTGCCCAGGAATGGCACCGCCCACACTTCCCGTGCCGATGACGACAACAGAAGCAGACAAAGAAAAAAGACGCAGCAAATGGACACAGAGGGAATTAAATAAATAAATAAATCTTTTTTTTTAAAAAAAGAACATGAAATATAACCAATATTTGTTAAAAGATACAGAAAAATAAAGAAACACATGTAGAGAAATCAATATTTATATAACTAATATTAGAATTACTAAATTTTTACATTTACTCCTCTGCTGACAATTCAACTTTAATAACAGTAGAATTCAGAGAAATTCTTATTGCATTGGTAGATTTGGTACAAACTAATGCTCTACTCTCTAAAGTGGCATTTCAGGAATGATGTGCAGCTGTATGATAGAGAAGTTCTGATAGATGACTTTCTATCACAAATAAAAGAAAGAGCAAGTCAAGCCTTGGAACAATGACACTTTTCCTTTAGAAATGTGAGAGAGAGGTAATTGCACAAAACTTTAAATAAGACAGCAATAAAGTACTTTTGTTTAATAAGCAACTAAGTACATATGTTTCCAACATTTCTCAAGTTATTATTTTGGTAAAATTTGTCCTAATAATAAAACACCAAAAATATTTTTTCTGTGATCAGCAAAAGAAATACATAATGGAGAAAATTTAAAAGAATCTTTAATAAATACAATATGTCCTAGAAAGCAGTGTAGGTATAATCACTTTAGTGTGCATGCTTTGACAGCAATAAAGAAAAAGAAAAAAAAAACAACTCTGAAGTTATATTCAGAGATGCCATTACATGAGAAATTAATTCCCTAAATTTTATATAAACAAACCATTGTAATTAAACAGTGGTAGCTAAAAAAGCATGAAAGTGCCATCATAAAAACAAGGCATAAAATATAATGGAGTTATAATAATTAATAATATGCAATTAATAATTTGATAGAGAATGATCATGAACAATCTTGTAGCAAAGTATTATGAGAGTACTGAATATACATATTTTTCTATTACCCCATCCCCAGATCTTGTAAATTTATTGAATATCTTTTGAGGATAAGTGGCTATCCATAGCATTTAACCTAGTAAATAATTTAAAGAAGTTTTCCACCAAAATATCCCTTCAAGGTAAAGATTACATTAAATAAGCAATGACCAAGAAAGCATATGCTGTTCCATAGAAAATTACAACATGGAGAGAGCATTTTGAATATAGTTGTTTGGAAATGTTTTATCCTTACTTCATTTTATTGCTGAAAACCAGGTGTATTACCTGCAAAACTCTCATGTCTGCACTCATCAAAAATATAGGAACAGACCTTTTTTAGTTGTTTACAGTGGGTTTTAAGTCGTTTTTTAAACATAGATACACAACACTTTTTGATATTTGCAAGAATTTTCCTGTCGACTTTTTTTTTTACTTAAATCACAGATAGGCCTGAAAGATAAAGATCATAATTTACAGTTGATTTCCATTATTTACAGTATTTTTTCTCTATAAAGTCAGCATGAATACCGAATTACCAAATACTGAAACATTGCTCCTTGGGGATATACAGGCTCAGGTTCCTGCCTCTGGTGACACCATTTTCCTCAACCAACCCATACATAACCTTGTTTTTTTGCGTGTGTCTCTTTAAAGACACCTACTGAACTAATTCCTGGCAAACCGCACCATAACTTAAGCCCGAATGAAGTTTATGTAACTCAAATATTTTCTCTATAAGACATATCACAACCCTCTTGTGCTTAGGAACACTGGACAGCACTTCAGCCCTATTCTTGGGAGTCATTTTAAACAACAAAATGACCAACAAAAAAACAAACAAACAAAAATGGCACTAAACATAAAGTGAAAAGGACACTTTGCATTATGAAAGCTGAAACAAGAAGGCAGAGTGTCACCTTATTCAATCTCAGCTGAGAACATGTGTGTCGGACACTCAAATTTTTCACCACTCTGCACATACCCACCAATGACCATTAAATCTCCTCGAGTTTCAATTTTGGAATCACAAATGCAATTTAGCAACTGGGTAAATTAGTAAATATGTAATCCCCTAATACTGAGGATCAAAAGTATTACTGGGAGTACACTCTTGCCACTTACAGCCATGGAAAGTAAATATTGGGATAAAATAAATGTTGAACCATACCTCTGCTGTTTTATGTAGCACTATCATTGACAGTATTGTTCATGTTTTATGTTTAAGGGACAATATATCAATAAAATAAGGAGGAAATTTACCATTAAAAATAATTTAAAAATAAGATTTTGTTTAAACCATTTTTCTTATTTTGTGTATGCTTTTTTATTTTTCTGTGTATGTTTTAATATATTTTTAATTTAAAACATAAATATACACTATTAAGATTATGCAAGTGTACATGCACTTATATACATATACATACACACACATATACACATATTACTAGTAAGATAAATGCATCTAAATATATATTCATATTGCTCAGCAGAAGTTAATGCCCAAGGCAGTTACTCAACTGAAATCCTCAGTGCTTTAATCCTAAAGGAGTAACCTGGGCGACTCACTAAAGAAGCTGCTGCTACTTCCCTTGAGAAGTTTATATGTACTTTCATTATATAAGTTCTACAAAGAGCTCCTCTAGGATCCTGGTCAGTAAGTTTTTAGTAGGCAAAATACTGTACTGCAGCTGGTAGCAAGGTTGCAACTGCTACTAATTATATTCTTCTTTTACTACCTATTTGGCTGAACTATGTGCCTTACCTGGTGGCATAACACAGACATTCTTCCTTGAGAGTTATAAGCAGATAGCCACCATGCTCTTCTCAGGCCATGGTTGATGCACTTATTAATTTATAATCAAAATGAGTGGAGAATACCAAGAAATTGCCCATTAGATTCCCTGATTTCAAAGACATTCTTCTCTTCCCCATTGAATAGCAGTAGCCCTACCTCCTACCATTACTTCTGACAGAATGACAATCCTTTCTATGCCTCCTGATCTCTTGAAAGGAGGAGCCAAATTTTAAGGGACAGCAACAAGAGTTTAGTTTATGGGACTCTTCCAGTGCTGTTTACTGGCAGCAGCGCCTATCTAAAAACCCTGGAAGCTCAGGATTATGGAGACAGAAGGCGCACACTACCCAGATGGGTCCTTGGGCATAGCAATAAGTGGAGCATTCCCACTTCTATACTTGGTTTCCATATCTAGGTATTCTACCTGTTAGGGATATAGAATTGTGTAGTGTTTGTTGATTTAGTCTACATAATGTGTTTCAAATGATGGTGCCCCTTCCATGCAGAGCAGCATCTCCAATTTTTTGCCTCAGTTGTTAACTTCAAAAGGTTGGCACCGCACACACAGAGAGCTGACACACAAGATGACACAACAAAAAGAAACACAGATTCCCATGCCGCTGACAACAGAAGCGGACAAAGAAGAACATGCAGTAAATGGACACAGAGCAGACAACTGGGGAGGGGAGGGTTTGGGGGGGGGGAAGGGGAGAGAAATTAAAAATAAAAATAAAGAAGGTCATTATATCACTCTCTCAGGCCAGCAGCCTCTGAATGTCGTGGTAGGTGATAGAACTGGAGGATTCTATTGCCATGTGTTCATTGCTTTACATGTTTTGCTGCTGTAAACCATAATATCTGATGTGATATGTGATAAGACACTCCATAATCTGGTTCACTTGATGAGACCCACCATCTGATGTCCATCCTTTAGATGAGATCCAAAAATTTTCCTTTTACTTTGGAAGCGATGTCCAGGCATTAAACCTGCAACTGGAGCCCTAAAATCTTTACTTAATTGGCAGGCCCTGAATCTTCCTGTTTTTTCTTTTGCCTTCTCTAGTACATATGACTTACCAGGGCCTCTAACGTAGTTAATGCTCTCTGGTCATTCAATTTAGCATGATGTTATCAATATAGGAGATCAGTGTGATATTGTGAAGAATGGTCAGATGGTCCAGGATCTTTCTGGCTGTATTATGACAGAAGGCAGGAAAGTTAACACAGTAGTAAATAAATACTACTTTCTGTCCCAAGTGATTTGGAAATGTTCCTTATCCTCTTTCCCAATAAGGCTGGAAAGAATGAATCACCTTGGTTTCCAAGGTATTAATGTCACTTTAAAATTTGGGGACATTCCCTGTTTCCCCTACATGGTTACCTGAAGGAATCAATATCATAAAATCATGGTGTAGCATGGTTCTCCCTCCTGGGGACTTGTTATCTTCTTCAATAAATTGGTTTTTAAGTCTGAAAATTGGCTCGGTTCTATTATTTGACTAAGGGTTTTTCTTAGCCTCTAAATCATACATCCTTGATTGTCATCATTGCTGTTATAGATTAAGGAATAGACTTGTGGATCCCTTCTATCTTGCCTTTAGGTGTGCTGCACTGTATCAACCATTTTCATAGCCCTCTACAAACCAGGCTTCCTTTAGTCACTACAACCTTGCCACTACTATAATAATGCACCTACCTTACTTTTTGCAGTTATTTACCAATACCTAGTCTCTATTGATTTGATATTTTATTACTCCCACTGCTTTCAGGGAGAACAGTTCTGTTATAGCATCTTCTACCATCAGCCCTGGCCTATGAGAACTGTCATCGAGATTTTCAATACCCCTGGTGGCCTTCTTAGTAGTGAATTCCTTATTGATTTGATGAATGGAATGTCCTCTGTGCCCTCCCACAAAGCATTGTTATTTAGTATATATTCCAGTTTTAGTCAGTATACCCATTTTAGTATGCTCCCCTTTTCAGCATTTTAATTCATTCTTCCACTGTTAGAATTGTAGAACTCTAACCATTCTATCTATCTTAGCATGGACTGTAGGACTGTAGCTTTCTCCACATTTCCAAGACCTTATTTCCTTAATCCTCATCAGGGTTAAAGCTTGTATCAAAGGCGAGTATTCCCATATGGGTAAACTCTCTTATTCAACTTTATGTTCTGTCTCCTTCATCTAGCAAATTCCAGTATCATGTTCAAAGATTCTCCCTAATCCTGATTGTACAAGATCTTACAGCTACTTCAGGTTATCATCTTTCTCCTCTCTTAAGAGGGCCAGCACTTCTTGACTAGATTATAATATGCTATTATTTAGTTATGTCCTGGTGCTTCAAAAAATAGGGGAGCAGTATACATGCTCTTTTGCAAGGAAGAAACTTTTGCATCTTCTCTATGAAAAGAGACACACCATAATTTAACACAGAAGAGTAGTTATTTTTACAAGGCTGAAGTATTCAGAGAAACCTGAAGATTCAAGATTTTCTGGTACAAGTCTGATGTCCCTATCGATGTCTCAAAACCTTACAGTTCCCCAATCAGGGTCTTGGCTGGTACCTTAGATTTACTAAGGTTGTGCATTCAACCTCCTCCAGAACTCTGTTACTCTTATAATTATGTACTGAGCCTGAGTTTCAGCTTTTCCTGCCATCCATTTGCAAGGATGAAAGTAATTTATTCACTACCAAGTAGGATTTCTGACTTTTATACATAGTCTTTGGTTGATGATTAATCTTCTAATACTTGGATTTTCTATTTATTTCTCCAATACACAAAGTACTTCTATCAACATCCATCCAATTTCATACCTTTACTTTTCCTGAACTTCTGAAATGCCTGCCAGTGTATGTTTCCACCACTATTTCATCCAGTTTATCACAGGTGAAAAATTTAACAATTTCACATGGGCTAAGCATACCCCATCTACTATGAGTGTAGTGCTCCTCATTACTAGCTAACTGGTTATTCAATTCCAAAATCCCAATTTAGTTGATACTTCCTTGAACCACTTCTGACATCAGTTCCCTTGGATAAGGTTCCCAGGAAATTGCCTGAAACAACGATTTGCTTGTATGATGAGTATTGAGAAGTGCCTTCAGGATTATCACCTATGGAAGAGTGAAATTGGCTGAGAGATTAGTTGAATTGCATGAAAACCTTAGACAATTCTCCAGGGATCTTTGGAACCAGGATGGGCATTAAAAACTGTCCTTAATTGGAATGGGGATGGACATTTATACTATTGCTGTGATCGGTCCATAGATGTGGGCTGTCCCTGGGGAATAGGCAGCTTTCCTCAGTCTTATATATGTAATATTATACATACTCATATTTCACATGTGGTTTCACTGTGCTGTACATTTCATGTTACTTTTTTTGGCTTTGCTTTTAGTAATATATATGACCTTAATCTTTCTCTTTGTTTTTTTTGTTTTTTTTTAAGATTTTTTATTTATTTCCCCCCTCTCCTTCCCTTGTCTGCCCTCTGTGTCCATTCGCTGTGTGTTCTTCTGTGTCTCCTTGTATTCTCATTAGGCAGCTCTAGGAATCGATCCTGGGACCTTCCAGAGTAGGAGACAGGCGATTATTCTCATTCTCTTGTGTGACCTCACCTCTCTGGTCTGCTGCATCTTTTATTTTTTCCCCACTCTGTCTCTTTTTGTTAAATCATCTTGCTTCATCAGCTCTCTGTTAAGCCAGCACTCCTGCATGGGGCAGCCAGCAGTCTGCATGGGCCAGCTCTCCTCACGGGCCAGCTTGCCTTCACAAGGAGGCCTTAGTTATTAAACCCTGGACCTCTTACATGATAGACAGGAGCCCAATTGTTTGAGCTACATCTGCTTCCCAAATTTTCTCTTTGAACCACTGTCATACCCACATAATAGCAATATTATTTACAAAAACTATAGTGTACTTCACCTTTTCCATTGTTTCCAAAGATTAGCAAACAACCTTTTAACCAATTCTACATGGATTAATCTTCAGCTTTCCATTCTCTGACCACATTCTATTTTCTGGTGACCTGTATTCTAGTTATTAATTCCATGAGTGTGCACAAATATTAAGTTCATAATAGCGCAGTCATACAGTGTTTGTCCTTTTTTGTCTGGCTTGTTTCACTCGACATAATGTACTCCAGGTTCATCCATTTTGCCGTAGCTTCGTGACTTCTTTTCTTCATAAAGGTACATAATATTCCATTGTATGTATACACCACAATTTGTTTATCCATTCATTGATTGATGGTTACCTGGGTTGTTTTCATCTTTCGGCAATTGTGAATAAACCACTATGACCATCGATGTGCATATATCTGTTCATGTCACTGCTCCCAGTTTTTCTGAGTATATAACTAGTAGTGATCACATGGCAAACCTATATTCAATTTCCTTAGGAACTGTCAAAACAGTCCTCCACAGTGGCTGTATCATTCTACATTCCCACCAACAGTAAGTAAGCATTATTATCTCTTCACAGCCTCTCTAACTCTTGTAGCTTTCCATCTTTTTAAATAGTGGCCATTCAGCAATTCCCTAATGCTAGTGATGTTGAATATTTTTTCATGTGTCTTTTTACCATCTGTATTTCTTCTTTAGACAAATATCTATTCAAGTTTTTTTGCCCATTTTTAAATTAGGCCATTGTCTTTTTATTGTTGAGTTGCATGATCTCTTTGTATATCATGGATACTAAACCAGTATCAGATATATGATTTCCAAATATCTTCTCCCACTGAGTCAATTGCCTTTAAATCCTTTGACAGAGTCCTTTGAGGTGCAAAAGTGTTTATTTTAAAGAGATCCCATTTATCAATATTTTTTCTTTGTTGGTCATGTTTGGGTATAAGGTCCAATAAACTACCACCTACCACATGACCTTGAAGAAGTTTCCCTACATTTTCTTCTAGCAGTCTTGGCTTTTGTATTTAGGTCTTTAATCCATTTTGAGTTGATTCTTGTATAGGGAGTCAGATAGTAGTTCTCTTTCATTCTTCTGGTTATGGATATCCAGTTCTCCCAGCACCATTTGTTGAAAAGAATGTTTTGCCCCAGTAATATGGGCTTGGTAAGTTTGTCAAAACAGTTGACTATTGAGGTGAGGGTCTTTTTCTGGACTCTCAGTTCTATTCCACTGAACAATGCTTCTATCTTTATTCCAATACCATGATTTTTTTTTTACCACTATAGCTTTGTAATATGTCTCAAGGTCAGGCAGTGAATGTCCTTCCATATTGCTCTTGATCTTTAGGATGTTTTTGGATATTCAGGTGCTCTTTCCCTTCCAAATAAATTTGATAACTTCACTTTCTATTTTTTAAAGTAAGCTGTTGGAATTTTGATTGGTATTGTATTGAATCTATTAATCAGTTTGGATAGGATTGACATCGTCATGATATTTAGTCTTCTAATCCATGAATATGAAATGTCTTTCGATGTGTTTAGGTCTTTTTTTTCCCCCAATATAGGTCCTGTACATCTTTGGTTAAATTGATTCCTAGGTATTTGAAATTTTTGTTACTATTGTAACTGAATGTTTTCCCCCAATTTCCTCAGATTGTTCAATACTAATGTAAAGAAACATTATTGATGTTTGTTGATCTTATATCCTGCCACTTTGCTGAAATTGCTTATTATCAAGATGCTTTGTCATAGACATTTCAGAATTTTGTAAATATAGGATAATATCATCTGTGAATAGTGAGAGTTTTACTTCCTCTTTTCCTATTTGAATGTCCTTTTTTTTTCCCTTGTCTAATTCCTCCAGCTAGTGCACATGGCTATCTGGCTACTCCAGTACAATGTTGAATAACAGTGGTAACAGTTGGCATCTGTGTCTTGTTCCCGATCTTAGAGGGAAAGCTTTCAACCTTTCCCGGTTGATTATGATGTTGGTTGTGGGTTTTTCATATATACCTTTTATCATATTGAGGAAATTTCCTTCTATTCATATCCTTTGGAGTGTTTTTATCAAAAAAGGATGCTGGATTTTGTTGAATGTTTTTTTTGCATTGATTGAGATGATTATGGTTTTTTTCCCCCTTCAATTTGTTAAATTAGTGTATTATCTTAATTGATTTTCTTGTGTTGACCCACCCTTCCATACTGGGGATAAATCCCACTTGATTCTGGTGTATAATTCTTTTATTATGCTGTTGGATTCTTTGTGCAATTATTTTGTTGAGAATTTTTTCATCTATGTCCATTCATTTTCTTTTCTTATAGTATCTTTATCTGGCCTTGGCATTAGGGTGATGCCAGTTTCATAAAATGTGTTTAATAATTTTCCCTCCTCTTCAATTTTTTGTTAGAGTTTAAACAAGATTGATGCTAATTCTTCTCAAAAGTTTTCTTAGGACTCACCTGTAAAGACATCTGGTCCTGCCTTTTCATTTTGGGGAGATTTTTAATGACTGATACAGTGTTTTAAATGTGATTGGTTTGTTGAGTTCTTGTATTTCTTGTAGAGGCAATGTAGGTTGTTTGTGCTTTTGTAGGAATTTGTCCATTTTATCTAGCTTGTCTAATTTGTCAGCATACAGTTTCTCATAATATCCTCTTATGATCATTTTTATTTCTGTGGGTTCAGTCATAATGTCACCCCTTTAATTTCTGATTTTATGTATTTACATCTTCTCTTTATTTTTTGGTTTCCTAGCTAGGGGTTTGTCAATTTTATTGATCTGCTCAAAGAGCTAGCAATTGGTTTTGTTGATTTTCTCTATTGATTTCTTTGTTTTAAATTTCATTTATTTCTGCTTAATCTCTATTATTTCTTTCCTTTTGTTTGCTTTGAGATTGGTTTGCTGGTTTTCCTTTTTCTACTTTCTCCAGGTGTCCAGTTAGGTCTTTGATTTTAGCTCTTTCGTATTTTTCAATATAAGCACTAAGGACTATAAATTTGCCTGTCAGCACTGCCTTTGCTGTACCCCATAAGGTTTTTTTTTTTTTAAGTTGTGTTCTAATTTTCATTTTTCTCGAGATATTTACTAATTTCCCCTACAATTTCTTCTTTGACCCACAGATTGTTTAGGAGTGTATTGTTTAGCCTCCACACATTTGTGAATTTTCCCCTTTTTTGTCTATTATTGATTTTCAGTTTCACTTCACTAAAATCTGAGAAGGTGCTTTATATAATTTCAATCTTTATATATACATATATATACATGTATATGTAACTTTTGATAAAATATGAGAACCTGAGTTCATGGAAATAAGAAAACAAAAAGCAAGGTTTAAACTTATCTGGGTTAGAGATGAGTAAGAACCTTAAAGAGAGGGAAGCAGAGAAAAAAAGAAAAAGAGAAGAGGCTGCTAAACTAACTTAGAAGATTGAGTGGAGGTATGTATTATTCAATTTGCAGTGTTGATATTTCTGAGATGCAGCTCTCTTTCATCTCCCCCAAATTAATAATATCTGATATATGCATAAATGACCTATGTGAGTGATCTTTAATATAATTTGAGTAGAGAGGTTGAATTCCATATTGATGTCAGCATAGTTTAAGTGACAATGTGTGTATAAAAATTCATGGATTCAGATAATTTAGTGGACATAAGAGGTTGATGCTAGAGAGTAGTAAGCCTTGAAAACTGCAGAAACCTTACAAAGCATATGGGACTTCAAAAGGTATGCTATAAAGCCTCATTCTAGTCTATTGATCCTTAGGGGCTGGGAAAACTCAGGTGACACATAGGTAACATATGTATTCTTTATGGTGTTTTTGGCTTCCCAGGTATACCTGGAAAAGAAATGTATTATTATTGTTGTTGTTATTGTTATTATATCAATTTCACTATCATCCTTTTAACAATTTCAAAAGCAAAACCTCAAAATCAGACTTCAAGTGGTATCATCATCATTTATAACATGTTGACACTAATTTGTCCAACCCTCATCAAAATATTATCCTACTCTGGTGTTCCCTAGATTGCTTTGAAGAGGCTGTTGGTAGAAATATGGATTCTAAGGTTCTTCCTATGAAGCCTTAGAAAGAAATGATTAGTGTGTTGCTGGACACTGGAGGAAAAGTGACCCTTGTTTTAAAGTGGCAGAGAACTTGGCAAAATTGAGTTCTGATGTTAGATTGAAGGCAGAACTTGAAAGTGATGAATGTGGATATTTAGCTAGGGAGATTTACAAGCTAAGTGTGGAAAGTGCAGCAGATAAGTTGAGAACTGAATTCCTGGGCGCAAAGAAAGTAGAAATTGAAAATTCTAGTTTGGAAAATTCTGAGCTTCCAGAAAGCATTTGGAGATGATGCTCCATGTGAAGGTTTAGCTGAACATGGATCCAGTCAGTCATTT
Organism: Dasypus novemcinctus; assembly: GCF_030445035.2. Taxonomy (NCBI): domain Eukaryota; kingdom Metazoa; phylum Chordata; class Mammalia; order Cingulata; family Dasypodidae; genus Dasypus; species Dasypus novemcinctus. The sequence goes on along the minus strand of NC_080681.1, from coordinate 21,538,856 downwards.
CAGTGCAAGTCAGGATTGGAAATGCAATTATCCAAGAAGGATCTTGGAAAGTTCTTTTGACTAATGGATCAGATCCCTGTGAGCAACATGCGATACTGAAAAGCTTTTTGCATAATATGTATGAACAGAACCAGTGTCCTTTTAGCCTGGACTAAAAGCAACAAAGAAGGGACAAATTAAAGGAAAAATCACTTTAAGGGCAAAACCACAGAAGCTAAGATCTGGACTGAAGACATCTTGTCAGACCAAGAGAGTAGGCCCACCCATGTGTGGGGAATTGTGTCCTCCCTTGTGCTTAGAGAAGGTGGGCCTTCCACCATGAAATTCAGGAAGAGTGCTTCAACACCAATACAACTTCAGTAACTGTGAGAGCGTTTTCTTGGAATTGCATTTATGAGTTGTAGAAAACCTGGAAAAGTTTCACCCCATAGAGAAAACTGATAGAACTTTTTATATGAATCAACAAACATACAACCATTTTAAGTGTTTCCACAAAACAGAGATGGGAGGAGGAAATTTAAAATGGATATGGAAAGAATTTCGAAAAAATATTTAATGAGATAAATTACATAAATGATCATTTTATTTAAATGCAAAATATCAATGGAACTGGAAAATATATTAATAAGGATATATTAAGCTAGAAGTTGAATCAAGAAAAGGAGAAATCTGGAATGAAGTTGAATATCTCTATAAGGAAAGATCTTTGCCATTTAGTTTGTAATTTTATATTGATAAATTCCATTTTCTCAGATTATTATATTTCATTTTTTTCACTCCCACTTTGTCATTATCTCCATAATGAAATTCTGCTTAATTAAAAAAAAAAGAAAAGAAAAGTGAATCTTTAAAAATAATAATTGTCAGACGAAGAGGAAATATTTAAATCATATGCCAGAGCAAAAGTGTCATTAAAATATTGATACTGAAAAATATTCAACCCCTTCTCTTTCATTTTTTCATACATACAAATGAAAATAATCATATAGATTTCTAACCATAAAAGAACCTGATGAAAAAGACCAGGCAGCTTCACACCAGATTGTTTAAAAATTATATAGGTAATTCAGTTTTCTCAAAGTCAACTTTCCTTTTTTGGATTATTTCTGCAAAAGTATGTATGTTTTCTAATCTTCCCACAGAATGTCCTTATGTGTAATAATACTAAATAGTGCAACATGGAGGAAAAGATCAAATTCTGCTCTTTTTATTACAAATGAAGATGTCCTTTTGACCAGCTTAGTCAGGTACTGGCCTTCCAATGTTTTGACAAGATCTTTCAGAGCCTTTTGTATTAGTACAGAATTCATGGCACTCACAGAGAAATTCCCGCTTAGATGGAAAACAGTATCTATTTTATTAGCCATTCATTTATATTAGCATTCAAATACAATAGGTCAGTAAACATCTACACTAATTAACTATACACACACACACACACATGGGTGTTATCTCTCCACTAGATATCTAGCTACCTAATTACAAGAACTGCACTCCACCCAAACAATATAAAATTATGAAGTGCCATGCATCATAAAAGAAATCTTTTAGCTTTCTGTTCATATGATGATAGTTTTCCAGAATTATAAGGCAGATATTTTGCTAAAGTTATGATTTTGGATGACTGTTCCTTAAGAAGAACCTGTGACAAATCTGTCACTTTAAAAGGGGGTTGGGTGGAACACCCTCTAAGTAACTCAGTTCTGATTTTTCACATGAACAAATTTCCCCACGGTGGAAATAAAAGTATTTCAAAGGAACAAGATTTGCTCAGGATGACTTAGCACTTGGAGCATACTTGAGTTTAGCTAGGTGCTGAACTCTTCAAAATTAAACAATAGAAATCTGAATGAAGTATTTCTTTCATTCCTTATTATATTATCAATAAACTTAGATAATTTAGATTAAATTCATAATCTATATTTGACATAACAAAATAATGTTTTCCCATGTCACAGCATAATTTTCTTCAATAACATTTTGCTGACTTCCTATTTTTTCATCAGCTGTCCATGCCAGGATTTATTTAATCAATATATCATTGAGTGGTAGCTATTTATTTTTTCAATATTATAAAAACATTATTTAATACATAGTTCTAAAAGAACAATTTCTAGGTTAAATGGTAAGAATATTAAGCAATCTTTCTATAGATGGTTAGTTGAAAGATTTTAATACTCAGCAACAACTAATTTGAGATAATAGCACTTTTTAAAATTAAAACCTACTAGAGTTATAGAGTGATAGGTCTCAAGGAAGATGTCAGCATTTGTTTTCATTTTTTAAATAAATATAGGGTCACTATTAGAAGATTGGAGGGTTTTGAACTATCAAGACATCTTGATTATATTTGTTAAAAACTAAGCTTCAGATATAATAAACAGTTATCATTATATATCTCCAAAAGTCTACCACCTAAAGACTATTCATAACAAATCTTCTCAAATACTTTGTGGAGGGACACATGAGTTGCAACTTAAATGAGGGACTAACAATATGAGTGAGTACACAGTGTATAAAAATTGACTCTTTCAGATAAACCAATCACATCAAACACCTTTTAAAATACTAATAATCATAGTTAAAAGCTTAGACAATTACATTTAGTTTCACATGCATATTAATGATTGCAAAGTAATTAATAATATGTTTTAACTGAAAAGTTTAGATTTTATAAGAAAAACAGTATTTGGAGGTGTGAAATCCCAGCTAATCCTCCAGGGAAGAAACAATTTATTTTTACAAGACATTCAAAGAACGCATTCAGTCAAATCTTTCCTTGTAGATTCAGACTAGGAGAGGTACCAATTCTTGGGTAATATTAGTAAGGTTGGGAAAATTTTAATCACATTTTTCCAAATAAGTATGAGTATTCCTTTACACGAGTATTTTTGAAAACTTTTACTGCATTCCTATGGTGTAATTTGGAGTCTCCTTTTTCCTTTTGCTCAGGGTACATCTTCAGGTTAATAACTGAAGTCAGTATTTTCTAACTACATTTGAGTTCAATCTTAACATAACCTTCATACAATGACATCTTGGGTTTCTCCCATCTCTTTTGTCAATTATGATGTAAAAAATGGAACCAAGCAATAACCTGAGGTGGAGATATATAGAGACACAATCTTTATAATTGAGTCTGCAATGCATCTCCAGCTGGAACTACCATCTCACAGCTATCTATCTTTTAATGAGAATAAGGAATAAAAACAAAGTGTTCTCTCTCTTACATTTGCCTTGGCAGGTTCATAGATGGGTCTTGGATTGAAAAGATTGAGAAACAATGATTTAAAGTCACTGGAAAAATGTGATTCAACTAAAAGTTTATTTCTTTAAAGATTTTGTTCTCATACTGTCACTGGGAAAATAAGGTTTAACTAATAGGAACTTATTTCTTTCAAGTTTGTTTTTTCTTACAAAGATGTGTGGATATATGTGTGTGTCTTAAATAGCTATGCATTTACTTTACTAGATTGCAAAGCATGAAAGGGAAGGATTTTTCCTTTCTAGAAGGTACACTAACATAGATTTAAAGAGATTTGTATTTACAAATTTATGTTCACCAATTTATGTTGCTATATAAGAGTCTAAGCAGGTTAAGGGATATGGAAAATTCCACCCAGGATGAAGTGAGCCTAGACATCCAGGTCCCTTGCTTCAACAACTAGATATTATGGGACAGGTTAAATATGGGGTAAAGAATCTGATCATGAAACCAAACTAACTCCTTTCTTTTTGATTAATATTCTATTTCTGGAAAAATATGCATTTCAAAGCACCATGAATAACTGAAATTGTGAAAGAAGAATTCAAAGGTTTGAAAACGCTGCTGGTCTGAGGTAAGGAAAAGAATGCAAGGTTTGAAACACCAAAGTTACTCTAGGCATAGAGTGTACCCTAGAATGACCCTTCTCAGGTTCTAAATATTTTATGAACATTCAGAATTTGTTGAATCTTACTATTGTAATTCTTAAACTTACATTTCATTCTCTATTTTTTAGTCAAATTCTAGACAAAATTGCTTTTGGAGGAAGATATTTAGTTTCAATCATTTTATTATTTTTCAAAAAGTTAATTCAGTGCAATTTACTATTAACTAAACTCCTGATCCTGTTTACTATTAGCTTAAGCATACTTCAAAGGAACATGGTATAAATTTTAAGACTAAAACTACTGGTGCACAGAGAAGAGCATTTTAAAATATCACAATCTTTTTAAACACAAATAATTTTGTTGGTAGGTTAATATTTTGTTCATATTAAAATATGTAAGTAATTTATCATGTATTTTCCACCTAAATTTTCATAATGTGATAAATTTATGACCATAGAGAATTGTATCTTGAATACGAGCATTGAGTCAGGCAAATATTTTCAATTACTACTCTAGGGAGTCAAACCTCTTTCTAATTTAAATCAACATCATTAAAACTATCATCTTGGTCAGAAAAAAAAAAATTAAAGTTAGCACATCTAACAAGGCAGTGCCACTCATCAAGTCCCACTGTCTGTGGGCAGACTACCCAAGCAATCAAAAAGTAAATAAATAAAATAATTAATGTCACTTTTAGCTATTTGTACTGAAGCACAGTATTACTCTTTGCTTCAGTGGTGCTAGTGGAAGGAATTCGAAAACAGGAAATGAAAGGGGAAAAAAGAAGCTCTTTCATGAATTACTGAATTTCTAGACACGAACTCTATATACCTCTGAAATCTTTGCTTACAAAAATTTTAGTTCACCTTTACTCTGGAAAAAAGGGAAACTACATTGCAAATTACTAGCTGATATAATATTATTTAAAATATAAAAGCTAGTTTCACCATTTTAATAATCTTTCCCTGTCTGTTTTTGGCCAGAGAATCTATCCTCCCCTTCAAAAAAAATAGGCACTTTATTAATAGCCTCTCTTCAAAAAATGCCATTTCCAAATAAGCTTCAATGTAGTCTAACTGAGTACAAAGAATCTGGTGCAGATATAAATTCTCTACACTTATTTTCTAAAGAACAGTAGTTTAAAAAAAAAACTGGTAGTAGAAAACTACATTTTTTTGGTTCTAATTTCCATGAAATTTATTAAATTATTATTACTTTAAATTTCAAGGTCCTTAGATGGAAAGGAAATGCATTTTTAGTGCATGGCCTGTTTTTAATGTTTCCACGCTACTTCAGTTTACTATAAGCATGAAAGGAAACCAAAAACTTATTTCACACTAATTGTACTATAAAGAGGGAGTGGTGTTAGTGGTTAGTGAATAGACTGACTTGTAGCTCCATTTCTAGAGTTTCAATTCTGACTTAATCCATCCAAGTCTGGTTTTGTGATAGTTGCTTATATGGTCATATACAAGTTTGCCTATCTGATAACTGGGCATTATGAATACTTTGTACTTGGCAGAACTAGTGTTAAATAGTCTTGCATTCCATGCTCTCCACAATTTGAACCAAACTTGTATTTTAAACTTCTCACCTGACCTCACCTCTTGCAATGTTCTTAAAATTCCAGGTTTCTCCTGTCACTGGTTTCTCACCACTACCATATCTAATACCCACCAGTTATTGAAATTGTGCCCATCCTTCCATATCTATCTCATATCTCATAGTATCCTAATTACAAAGGTCCATTTGGTTGTAAGAAATAGAAATCTCCTCTTGCTACCCGTGTTTATTTGAAGCTGTCTTTGCCCCCATACAAAAATAAACAAACATGTTCTTAAATCTAATTCATTCTTGTGGGTACCTTTTGTTGAGGCTACTTCAATTAAGGTTTGACCCACCTCATTCAAGAGGCATCTTGATCCTATTATTGGAGTCCCTTATAAATGGAATAAATACAGAGAGTAAAAAAGCCACTGGAAGCAAGAAGCTGAAATTAATGAAACCCACTGAGAGTAAAGAAGGGAGAGACCAGCTGATGCCACCATGTGCCTTGCCACATGGTAGGGGAGTCAAGGAACACCAGCAACTGGTCTTGGAAAAGAAAGCATTGCCTTGATGATGCCTTGATTTGGACATTTTCTTGGCCTCAGTCTGCAAATGATTAAATTCCCATTGTTAAGCATTTTCTATGTTATCTGCTTTAAGCAGCTCATGAAACTAAAACACTAGCTTAGATCACAAAAGAAAATATTTGAAAGTGTTCATCAGTATCCCCCAGTATCCAATGAAAAATTGATCAAACATTAGGGAACACAGGAATTAGAGTAGTTTCTGGTCTTCAGCAGAGGGAATTCATACATTTTTTTTCCACCAGGTTACTCTACTGTCAATATGATTCTGCTTTCATGATTCCAAGTGTTCTTTTCTCTCTTTTCTATATTTCAAATTCCCAGGGAAAGACTGTGGTAGGCACAGTTATATGGGACCCCCATCTCTGGATTAATCTTTATGGACTGAGATTGAGATTTCTTCATTTAACAGAACAACTATCACAGTAGCAATGTATGTAAGAATACAAAGAAAGTTCCCAGAAGTAAGTCCTGTAACTTGGACAGAGAAACTGTATGTCTCCAGTATGCTCACCATTTATCCATTCATTCAATACATTTATTGACTTCCTTTCATATGCCAGATAATAGGATTGGTGCTTAGAAAACAAATGTAAATATGATGCCATCTCTGCCTTCAAGGAATGCCTGGTCTATTTAGGCAGAAAGATAAATGTACCACTGGTATGAGACAGTTGGGAAAAAAATCACATGTAACCAAATGTATAAAAAGTGAACACATAACTCTCCCTTAGATCATCATGGAGTTTATATCAGACAGAATTGCCTCAGGTTATGAGTAACACTTAAGTGTTACTTAAGCCAAAGACAGTTTCTTTTTTTCACATAACAACATTTCTGAAATTATGTGGCTATTGGCAAAAGGTCAGCAGGTCAACAAATGATGTCAAAGTCTTTCCCTATTAGTTACAAAACGACTGCTGAAGCTCAGTCCGTAAATTAGCCATCAAGAAAGCAAAAGGGTTTTTGTTGTTGTTGTTGTTGTTTTTTTATTAAGAAAGCAAAAATAGTTCCAGAAATTCCAAGCTGATATGTTTATTTCTAATGGCTGCAAGATCAACCCTGGACTTAAACAAAGCTAAAAGAGTGAGTATTTGGCTGAAACCTCATACACTTTTGAGGCTTTTGACATATAAACTATTCGGACCTCTACCGTCTCTCATTATTTTGATTACTAAAGATTTGTCAGCTCATTTAGGATTCTTCTCTCTATTTTAACATCTGCCATCGTCTTGGAAGGATTGTACAGTCCCATGGTTAGCTAATCTATCACATTGCTCTTGGTTTCCTGTTTTTCCCTTCTGTTATAACATAATAATAATGATTATTTGAATTAATATAATTTATATCATTATATAATATCAGTATATGGCACATAATATTATGTAATATTTTATTAGAGTATAGATACAATAACATCAAACTCAAAAATTTTTCATGAGGGGAACTTCCATAGTATATATATATATATAAAATGAACATAGTATTCTATTGGCTACCTAGGTAAACATAAATGTTAGATTTTTCAGTGTTTTTTTTTTTTTTAATCCCTACATGGTCATATAAGAGAACTTCTCAGTATACAAAATTTATTACTTTCTGATATGTTGAGTTTAAACATCCTGGTACAAACTCCTACTTCCGTCTTTCTTAAAGCTATTCCTTCTACAACTATTTGATTTTACAGAAGCCATAGTCCCCAGATTCTCTTATTTGCTCATATTAATCCTTTCTTGTCCATGTTAACTCTCCTTTTTATAGCTTAAATATCTTATTTCCTCATATGTATTCCTTTCTTTGCAATATCGTCAACACTATCACTCAGTTTTCTGTTATAAACTTCCAGGAAAACCCCAACCAAATATCAATCCAATAGTCTAGCCTTCTCCATGTATACAACTACTATAATTCCTAGGAGCCTTTTTAACGAGTGAACTTTATCTGCACAGCCCAATTCTAGTGTTTTCCTCAAGTGTTCTTCTTTTCTTGGTTCCTACATTAAAGAGCAGGAATGTTTGGTATAAGTTTTAAAAAGAAAAAAATGACTAGACATGTTTATATTGGACTCAAAACATTTATACAGTATATTCTTTCAAATATTTTCTAAATTTTATTCAGTACCTTCTAAGTTAGGCATAGTAGTGAAGAAAACAGACAAATCCCTTCCCTCCTGAAGCTTCCTTTCTTAAATAGGAAAGAGAAAACAAACAATATAAAATACGGTATATGTTATATTATAAAGTGAAAGAACAGTAAAGAAAAATATCTTCAAAGGAGCATATGAAATGCCATATGTGTGTGGAATTTCAGATGGGGTGGTGGTCAGGAAGGTCTGACTAATATAGTATATTTGAGGAATCACCAGAAGGAAATGAGGTTGCTAGCCCTGCAAATCATCTGGGAAAAGTATTCCAGGCAAAGGCAACAACAAATATCAAGTCCCTGAGGCCAGAATGTGTATCACATATCGGGGGACATAGCAACGATAGCAGCGTGGCTGTCATGGAAGTAATCAGGAGCATTATTGAGATCTAGAGACCTTGAGAATTATAATAAATACTTCAAATTTTAGTGTGTGTGAGATGGAATGCCATGGAGAATTCTGAACAGAGGAGTGACATTACTTGGCTTATGTTCTAACAAAATCACTCTGGCCATCTTGTTGGGAATAAATGACATACTAGCTATAGGCAGAAATAAGGAGGGTTGTTAGGAGGCTATTGTGAAGATCTAGTAAGAGGTAATGGAATCTTGGACTTGGGTGGTAGCAAAGGTAGTTCATATGGGGCATTTTTGAGACATTGGATTTGTCCTGCATGACAAAGTATAAATGATAATGTAAACTTTAATCCACGATTAGTGGCAATACTTCAATGTGTTCATCAATTGTGACAAATGTACCACATTAATGAAGGATGTTGTTAATGTGGGAACGTATGGGAGGGGAGAGAGTGGAGTATATGAGAATCCCTTACATTTTTTATGTAACATTTATGTAATCTAAAGCTTCTTTAAAATAAAAAAAAAAAGTTAACTATTATAAAAAAGAGAAGTGGTCAAAATGCAGTTACATTTTGAAGGGCAAGGAGACAGAAGTCTTAGGACCACAGATTCCAAAACAATTGCAGAATAATAGGTTTCACAAAAATTAATTAGTTAATTTAATTAATTTTAGTTTGTTTTGAAATACAGTATCATGCTAAAACCAATCCATACTGTTTTTTTCTATATTTGAATTATCCCTAAATTTATAACCTCAGTTAGAATTCTAAATTATTCTCCTATGTATTACTTTTCTCATTGCCTTAGTACTTTCTGGAAAAGCTAAAAAAGGAATGTGAATAATTTGACAATCATCTTCATTTTCTCAATGGCAAAATGCCAATGAAGCCATTTAGAATTTTTTTTTACATTTACCAAATGCAATTTGTAAGTTTAAATGGATAAATTTTAGCTCCAAGAAGTTTTACAAAAAGTACATATTTATATACCCAGAACTCAGATAAAGAAGGCAACGTTAATAAAACAGAGATTGTTCAGTCTTAAGAAATCCCTTTGTTTTTACTAACTTTTGAACTTTATAGAAATGGAGTCACATAGTCTATATTATTTTGTGTCTCTACACTACAATATGTTTGTGAGATTCATTCATGTTAATACATCTAATTTTCATTTGTTCATTTTTATTTTTACATATTGTTATTATGTGGTATTTCATTGTGAATATATCACTATTTATCCTCCATTGATGGGGATTTGGGTTGTTTCATTTTTGTCTGTTATATACCTGTTAATATATTTGGGTGATGATATCTAAAAGTTTTCTTGAGTAGACACCCAAAAGGAGAAATATTGGGTTAAAGGATATGTATATATTCAATTTGAATGCAAACCTTTTTCCATAGTGGCTATACCAATTTATACTTCCATTAGTTGTGTATGAACTTTTCAGTAGTTCAGTATATTTCAAATTTACATTTAAATCATATTCCTTGCTAAATATTAATTTAAGTATCTTTCGTCAGTACCATGGATGTCTAAATATTATTATTTAAATAATCTTGATCCAGCCCAAATTGATATTAGTATATCTACTCAAGATAATTTTATTGATTCTGAATAACTTCTTGCCCTAATTGTTCAGGTATCTTTTTTTTTCAGTGTGGTTATAATCTGTGTATGTACCATATGAACAAAACATAATTTTTTAATTTTTGTTTTTCTTACTTCAACAAATTCTACGTAATCCAAGAGCTCTTCAGAAGTCAAGCAGTCTTTGACCCAGATGCTTTCTTTGCTATCCTTTCCAGTGTTTCCAATAGAAAACCAGTCTTATTATCATTTGTCACAATTAAGCCCTAAGAGGGCTTCTACTATCTTTTTACCAAAGGGAAAGTTTTCTATGTGTACCTAGTTTTTCTTCTGTGTTGTATCTGTTTATATATGTATTATTATATACATATATTAATATGTACTGATTAATGTAGTAAATAATTAATTAATTCAAATATCACTTCCTGCAGGCCCTGTTCTGCTAAACACTGGCACAGAGAAACAACCACAAGTGAAAATGCTGACTTATATTGATTAAAAAATACAGGGACTCCTCAGGGCTCTAGAGACATCTAGACATTATATGCAGGGCAGACTATCCCAGGAATTCTGTCAGTGGGCCTTACTTTGGAATATATGCTCCCCTATGTATCAGAGTTAGACTCATTTATAATTTCCCTGCACATGGCTTTTCTACCCCTTTTATGTGAACCTATAATTAGCACTATAATTATTAAATATATGCTCCAGAGACAAGTCTCTGGTCTGTCCATATACCGGTTGAGCACTGAATCTCAGCAGAGTTGCAACACCTACTCTCCAGTTCACTGGACTTGACCAGAAAAATGAACAAAAAGATGGTGATGGACAACACCCATTCCAAAGTACAGGGAGCATCTAAACTGCAAGCAAGACAGTTCCATCCATCTGCCCTATGGGATCTAAGCCCCCTCTGGATCAAAAATAGAATGGGCATCTCCATCCCCAAATTCTCAAGGTTGAGGTACAAGCAAACGTAAGGGGGCAATGCAACTATGGACTAAAGTAAACTTATGATTATTCTAGCAATGGAAGAATTTGTAACATTGATATAAAGGCAGTGGCCCCCAGAGGTTCTGAGGGGAGGGAGAGGGAAAAATAGGTTTAACATGGGGCATTTTTGGAACATTGGAATTGTCCTGCAAGACATTCATTGCAATGACAGATACAGGCCATTATACATTTTGTCAAAACCTATAAAATTGTGCAGGGCAAAATATAAACTATAATGTAAACCATAGTCCATAGTTAGTAGCAATGCTTTAATATGTGTCTATCAACTATAACAAATGTACCACATTAATGAAGGATGTTGTTAATGTGGGAAAGTGTGGGAGGGGCAAAGGGTGGGGTATATAGGAGTCCTTGTATTTTTTATGTAACATCTATGTAATCTAATGCTTCTTTAAAAATAAAAAATTGAAACAAAATAAAAGATTAAAAAAAGTACAGGGAAATCAAATATAACTTTTCCACTCTGGTTTCCTTGCAAAAGGAACTCCATAATGAAGTATTGTCCATGATTTTTTTTTTTTAATTATTTAAAGATAGGTAGGCCAAACTCCTATAAGCTTTACTTTTCTGGTGGCAATGGAGACCAGTCTTCCCAAGAACTCTTCAAAAGTACAAACATTGCTTAGTTGGAATTGTTTTGAACTAATAATTTAGCCCTGCTCTCCAGAGACACAGAAAATAAACCCACTTCAGCATGGAAAAGAAACACTTTTGACAATAAACTTCTTCTATCATTCCCAAACAGTAAAATACATACCTTTTTAATAATGATGATACAACATAGCCATATTTGCAAGATGGAAGGAGCTAGTAATAAAAGAGTTAATGACTGATTTAATCTCAAGGTTCCCAACATCCTAAAGAGGAAAAAGAGACATGATAACAATAACTCCACTCAAATAATGAAAAATATTTTCCTGCTGAAAAGAAAATGAAGTTAAAATTAAAATAAAACTCTACTTTTTAGGACCACTTGTTTTCAAAATCTATCTTAGAGCATCCAAGCAGGATATAATGAGCCTAAATTTAAGTTGTGTAGTTTTGACAAGAATTTTATTTCTTCTGAATTTCAGCTTTATCCTTTGACAGAATGAGCTGATTTGCTATAAATTCACAGCCCATGTAAATTTCTGTATATGAAAGAACATCATGTCAAATATATATTTGCTATAATGCAATATATATGCAAGTATACGGTTTTTCTGTAAATAAGATAATATCCCAATTTCCTAATAAGAACCTCCCTATTCTTTTGAGAGGAGTAGCAACTTGACTAAATAAGCTTTTTGGAGATACATATTTAACATCTATAGGTCTATTTATTGTATGCAAACATAAAAATTTAATCAAACACCTCATATATAATAGTATATATAAGAAAATTAAGGTTTAGGTGCAATACTTCTTTTCCACACTTAAATTTTGTGAAACAATTTTATTCAAGCTTCACATGCTTTTTGTGGATATCAGAGTATATCATATTCATTTCCACATAAAATGTTTCAGATTTATCATCTTTTTAATAGATATATATGCTAATATTGGAAATTTATTTTCAAACCACAAGTAAATAAATGCACTAACAATATAGTTGTAACTGCTATCATAGTTTTCAGAAAAAGGCATATATAATATCTAATATAAAAGCATACAATAATTTGACATACAATAAAACTGCACATATTTGAGGTGTGCAATTTAATAAACTTTGACGTATGTTTACCCATAAACCATCAGAAATCATAATGAACAAGTCAATCAACCCCAAAAGTTTTCTCATGCAATTTTGTTATCTTTTCCCCTTGCCCTTCCTCACCTCTCCCCAAACATATTCCTAGGCAATGACTGATCGTATTTGTCACTATTCATTAGCTTGCATTTATTTTCTAGAGTTTTGTATTAGTGAAATCATGCAGTATGTACTCTTTTGTTGTTTTTCAGTTTCTTTCACTCAGCAAATTTATTTTTGAGATTCATTCATGTTGCTGTTTGAATCAATGGTTTATTCCTTTTTATTGCAAAAGGGGTTTCATTGTATGTATATGCCACAATTTGTTTTTCCATACATCTCGATGGATTTTTGGGTTGTTTCCATATTAGGGCTATTATAAATAAAAGTGTTAATGAACACTCATGTGCAAATCTTTGTATGGGCATATGCTTTATTTCTCTTGAGTAAATACCTAGGGGTGAAATGACTTGGTCATATGGCATATGTATGTTTAATTTTCAAGAAATGACTAAACTCTTTTTCCAAGTGGTCAAACCATTTTACCTTGCACTATCAATGTATCAGTGTTATCGCTGTTTTGCTTTCTTGCCAACACAAAGTATAGTAAGTTTTTTAAATGTTGACATTCTGATAGATATGGATTTTCATCTCATTGTAATTTTAATTTTCATTTACCTAGTAACTAATGATTTTAAAATATTTTAATGTTTTTTATTTGTGTGTATATTATACATAATCTTTTTTGATAAAATGTTCATTTTCAAACATATTGTTTATTATTTTTGGGGTTCATCTCATCATTATTGTCTTTTGAGAGTTATTTATAATTCCATCACATATAGGATATGCAAATACTTTCACAAAGTTTGAGACTGTCTTTTTATTCTCTTATTTGTGTCTATGAAAGAGCAGACATGTATGATTTTGATGAAGGCCCATTTATCAGTATTTTCCTTCTATGGATTTTGCTTCCAATGCTGTTTCTAATAAATTCTTGTTTTATAAAAGGTCACAAAGATTTTCTCCTATTTTTCCATTTAGATGTTTTGTAGTTGTAGGCTTTTAGTATATAGATTAAACATATAATTCACAGTGAGTTAATTTTTATACGATGCATGTATGATTAGAAATTTAAAATTTTATACATGTATATCAAATTGTTTCAACACCATTTGCTGAAAAGGCTATCATCTCTCCACTGGGTTGCTTTTATATTGTTTTTAAAAATCAATTTTGCATATAGATTTGGGGCTATTTCTGGACTCTATGGTCTAGTCCATTGATATATTTGTCTCTTTTATGCCAATACCACATTATTTTGATTGTCGTAGTCTTGAAATCAGGTAGTGTCTGTTTCCAATTAAGTTCTTATTAAAAATTGTTTTGGCAGTTTTAAGGCTTTTACCTTTATATATGAATTTTATATTCAGCTTGTCTTTGAAAGCCACATCATTTGTGTTAGCATCATATAGCTTTTCCTATTATTTTATTTTTACTTTATTTTCCCTTTGTTTAAAGTGGGTATCTCATAGGCAGCTTAAATGTGGGTCTCCATTTTTTTAATCCAGTCTAACAAATTCTGTCTTTTAATTGAGATATTTTGACCATTCACATTTATTTACATTTAATGTCATTTCTGATATGGTTAGTTTGCTATTTGTTGTTTGTATGTCCTCTATTTTTTCGTTATCCCCCCCCCCTTTTTTTGTTTTCTTTGAGATTGAATGTTCTTTATGATTCTATTTTCTCTGTTGGCTTATTAACTAGAACACCTTATTTTGCTACTTTAGTTTTTGCTTTAGCATTTTTATTATACATCTTAATTTATCATGGTCAGTTTTAAGCTATATTCTCAACTTCATGTATATGATAAATAATACGTATGTTTTAGTTTTCTTTGGCTGCTCAAGCAAATACCTTGAAACGTGTTAGGCTAAACAATGGGAATTTATTTGATCATGGTTTAGAAGTTAGGAAAAAATCCCAATCAAGGCACATCCAAAGCAATGCTTTTCCTCACAGATGGACTACTGGTGATCCTTGGTCCTTAGCGCCTCTGTCACATGGCAATGCATATGGCTAACTCTACTGGCCTCTCTGTTGTCTTCTGGGTTCTTTGCGTTTTGCCTTCTGGTTGCTCCCTATGGCTTTCTGTCAGTCTGAATTTCATTCCTCTCATAAAGGATCCAGCAAGAGGACTAAAACCCATTCTTACTGGGCTGGACCATACCTTAACTGAAGTAACCTCATCAAAAGTTCCCATGTACAGTGGGTTCATACCCACAGAAATGGATTAGATTTAGGAACATATTTTTCTGGGGTACATACAGTTTCAAACCACCACAACGTATAATAATATATTTTTGTATTTATCCTCTTGCTTTATGTTTTCATACATTTTACATTTACATGATATAAATACATGTGTATATATAAATCCATATAAATACACTTGTTATTTTTATTTAAACAATTACTTTTAAAGATTTAAATAATAAGAGATAAGACCTATTTTTATCTATTTTTTCTCCATTTCCAGTTCTCTTTATTCCTTTATATGGATTTATATATTGGTATCATTTCCCTTCTGCCTAAAAGACTACTTCAGCCATTTTTGCAATGTGGGCATGCAGAACAAACATTACAGTAACTCCTGATATGCCCACCTCCTGCTGTTCATGCCTTTGTAGAACTCCTCTGAGTACAGGCAACGTCTTCACCCTACTTCTGCTAGCAGAATACACAAAGCTGATGGATGTCCTTCCTGTGATGATTTTACTCTATGTAAGGATTCATCTTGCTAGCAGACTTACTCTCACTCTCCTGGCAACATTTAAGATGCAAGTGGCCATGGTTTAGCCTGCCTATGGCAAGGGCCACATGGAAGGAACCTGTGGGAATCCCCCAAGAGCTGAGACAGCCTCCAACTGATTGCCAGCAAAAGAAATCCAAAGCTCTCAGTCATTTCCATGCCAGAATTTCTGCCAAAATAAATGAAAATTCATCTTCTGCGCTTGGTCCTCCAAATAAGAATGGAGTCCAGCTGAAAACTTGATTACCATCTGGTGACATTCTAAAGCCTCAAACCAACTAAGTTTTGTTCAGATTTCTGACACACCAAAACTCAGAAAATAAATATATTTGTTTTAAGCTGTAAAGTTTTGGTTATATGTTCTGCAGAATTAGAAAACTTCATAGCAGTTTTCTGAAATGAATTATTTCAGTTTTTGTGTGTCAGAAAACATCTTTTTGCCTTAGTTTTTGAAAGGTACATTAAGTGGGGAATAAAATTCTAGGACAACATTCTTTTACTTTTCCAGTATTTTAAAGATGTTGAGCCAACCTTATTTATAATAACTTACAATGTTTGTAACAAAACATCTACTATCATCATTTTATTTGTTCTATTTTATATAATTTGCCCCTGGGTGCTGTTAAGATTTTCTTTTTATTACTTCTTTTGAGCAATCCATTATGATGGGACATCATATAGTTTTTGTCATATTTCTTATTCTTTTAAATCATTGAGTTTCTTTGTTTATGGATATAAAGTTTCCATAAAATATTTTTTAAAATGCCTATTATATCTTCAGTTTTTTTTCTGTAGGACCCTCCTTTTTATTCCCTCCTATAAGTACTCTAAAAACATGTATATTATGTTGTTTGAAAATGTCCCATAGTTCACTGGTGTGCTGCACATTTTATTTTTTAATATATATTTTCTTTCTGTGTTTCATTTTTGAGTTTCCATTTCTATGAATTCAAGTTCAGTGGTCATTATTTTGGTAATCTCTATTGTCCCTTTTATCCTATCCAGGAAATTTTAAAATAAATGCTTTATTTTAGAATAGTTTAGGTTTACAGAAAAGTTGTGAAAAAGGTATAGAATTTCTATATACCCCACACCCATATTTCCCTATTGTTAACATCTTATATTAGTGTGGCACTTTTCTTAAAACTAATAAATCAATATTTATACTGTATAATTATGTAAAGCATCTTCTTTTGTATTTCCTTAATTTTTACCTGATGCCATTTTTCTGTTCCAGGATTCCACTCAGGTTACCACATGGCCTTTACTCATGCTTCGTTAAGCTCCTCTAGATGGTGGCAATTTCTCAGACTTTATTGTTTTTGTTGAACTTCATAGTTTTGAGAAGTACAAGTCATGTATTTTGTAGAACATCCTCCAATTTGAGTTTGTCTGATGTTTTTCTCATGGTTAGGACAGAAATTATAGGTTTTGGGAAGGATGTTCACAGAGGAACAGTACAAATCTCATCATTAGATCAAGGGCACATGCTATCAACATGATGTCTTTAACTTCGATCATCTGGCTGATGTAATGGCTATAAGGTTTCCGCCTTTCCATACTATCCTCTTTGGAAGAAACTCCTTATGTACAGCCTATTCTTGGGTGGAGAGCCATGCTCTACCTCGTTGAAAGCAGAATGCTCTATATGACTTATTTGGTATTCTTCTGCATAGTAGATTAGTCTATTCTCCCATTTTATTTATTTTACACTTTGGTTTATAAACCAATGCTAAATTATTTATTTTTATGGCTTTATTTATTCCAGATTTAGATATTGGGTGCTCTTTCAGTTGGCTACTGTGTTCCAATGGCATATCCCCATAATTGCAGTTACTTAGTTGGGTGGGGGTTGTTTGTTTGACTGTTTGTTTCTGAGCACTTCTCTATTTTCTGACACTACAAGATGCTCCAAGTTCTTCTTGTATATTTCCTTTTCTACCTCTAGAATTAGCCATTACCCAAAGGATCTCTGGCTCTTTTCACTGGAGAATTACATTAAGAAACAGTAGCTGGTGCTGGATATGCTCATTTGTAATGAAGGATCTGACTCTATTTTTGACATTTGACTGCTGACAGTTTCCAAGCTTAATCCCTCCTTCTTACTTTCTTGGCCCTATAATTTCTCCCAGTTCCTTTTAGGGGAAAAGAGCACATTGATTTTTTATCATTTTGTGTTCCTACTAGGAAGAAATGATAGTTTCTGTTGCTCTGTATTCTTGTCAACAATAGGTAGTATTTCTTTTTTTTTTAATTTTTATTTCAGTTGTTAGTGATGGTTAAGCTCATGTGTCAACTCAGCCAGGTAATGGTGTCTGATTATTAAGACTTCTGATGACTTGGGGCTCCTCATGCCTCTGAATCAATTGGCAAAGAAGAAAATTACCACCTAGGATGATTGATCCTGACTATCAAGGAAATAGGACTGCAACTACAGAATGGAGGTAAGTAAGTGTTTTCCTTGAATACAGTAGATCCCTTAGGGCATCTCTTAGTACTTTTGTGCCGCTGATTAAAATTGATAGAAAACTGCAACAACTCATTCCAGGCAGGACTAGCAATGGCCCAGAAACCTCAGGAACGAAGGTTTGGATCACCCCATCAGGCAAAGAACCTCAGTCAGCTGAGGTGCTTTCTGAGGGTAAAGGGAACATGGAATGGGTAGTAGAAAAAGGTAGTGATAAATATGAACTATGACCACATGCCTAGTTACAGAAATGAGGACTGTGATTGTTATGAATATTTCTTCCTTGTTTTGTTTGTTTTGTTATGAGTATGCTTGTATATCTACACAAAGAAAATATCTGTTTTCTTCCTTTCTTTTCTCCTTATCATATGACTTAAACTGTATTAGTTTCTTGTCATAATTTTTAAGTTATAAGATGTTAAGTTTCCAGTTGTATGCAGGGCAGCTGAGTATTGTTAAGAGAGAAATGTGTGTCATTTTTGTTTGTTCGTTTGTTTTTTGGGAGGTCCTGGGAATTGAATCTGGGGCCTCATCCATGGGAAGCAGGTGCTCAACCACTGAGTTTCAGCTGCTGTCCTGTCATTGTTTTTCTTTAGAGATTAAGTATGGTTTAAGATGATGTGTATGACTACCAAGTTGACAAGGGTGGACTGTGATGGTTAGGCAATGTGTCAGCTTGGCCAGGTAATGGTGCCAGTTGTTTGAATAAGGAAGCACTGACCTAATTGTTACTATTGAGGACATTTTGTGGACTTAAATCATTAGCAATTTGATTGACTCTAAGGCTGATTGCATCTACAATCAATTGAGGAGATTGCCTTCATCAATGAGAGACATCTCATCCAATCAGTTGAAGGCATTACAAGGATATGATGATTTCAGCCAGTCAGAAGAGAGAATTCCCATCTCTGCTTCAGACAGCCAGCTTCTTCTGGAGAATTCACTGGGAACCTTCATCAGATTTCCCAGCTTGCAGCCTGCCATGAGGAATTTGGACTCATGCATTCCATAGTTACCTAAGACAATTTTATAAAATTTCATAATATTTACAGATATCTCCTGTGGGTTCTGTTTCCCTAGAAAACCCTAGCTAATACACTGTTCTAATAGGTGTGCAGCAGTTTTGATTTTAAAATTTTGCATTGCTTCTTTTCACTTGCTTTTCTTCCATTTACATGTATATTCTTTGCTGAGCTGTCTGTTCAGATCTTTTGCCCTCCTTCTACCAGGGATATGAGGGATCTCTCTTGGTTCCTTACTCTGAGAACCTGATGGAGTTCCTGGAGGAAAAGCTCAAGGAAATGTGTTAGACCCTTTTAAATATGGGTCCCAGAAGTTTTTCACTTTCATGCTAGTCTATTCTCAGCTTCCAGTAATTTGTCAAAATTGCTGCTTAAGTGTTCCTATCGGTGAAAGCAAATAGTTGCAGTATCTCTCTGGATGCACCTATCTCTTTTGATTTCCAGGTGGCATTTTGCCCGCCTATCTCAGTACCCTGTAGTTCAAAGAAAAGTCTTTAAATTTCAGTTTGTCCAATTTCTTCTTCTTCTAATGGCAGGAGTGACAAATTCCTATTCCCTTACATGTCAGATCTGAAACTAAGCATTTTTCATCTCAGACATTGCACTTTTCATCTCTTGAAGTTTGATTTGCATCATTTTTATATCTTTCATAAACATTATTTAGCTCTTTGAACATCTGGAATATAGTTATGACTGTTTAATGTCTTTGTCTCCTGGTTCTAACATTTGTTTCTGTTCTGAATCAATTTCGATTATTTATTTTCCACCTCACTATGAGTTATATTCTCTTGCTTCTTAGCATGACTGGTAACTTTCTATTGGATGACAAACATTCTGGATTTTATCTTGTTGGATGATGGATATTTTTGTATTCCTATATATATTATTGAGTTTGAACTGTGACACAGTTAAGATATTTGGAAACAAGTTTGATCATTGTGGGTCTTGGTTTTAAGATTTATTTGACAGGACCAAACCTGCAGTTATTCTAGGGCAAATTATTTCCCACAACAGAAATGACCAACTATCCCAGTTTGCTTGGGAGTGTCCTGTTTTTAGTACTGAATGTCATATATTGTTGGAAACTCCTCCATCCATAAACCGGGATGGCTGGTTACTGTACCACTACTGAGGCAATATATTCTTGTGTACTCTAACTAAGAATCTTGAGGTTTGCCATTCTGGCTGGTTGAAAGAGGCACTTTTTTCTTGACAGCTCCAGTACTCTCCAGTACTCTGCCCTGCAAACTCTAGTGTCCTTGCTCTCTCTGGACTCTCAGCTTTGTCACCTCAACACAGAAAGTCTTTCTTGCTCTACGGCTTTACCCTTTTGTGTCACAACTTGGAAACTCCAAGTAATCATCAAGGGCAATAATAAGCCTTACCATGTTTGTTTCCCATCTCTCAGGGATTGTGGTTCTTTGTTGTTTGATGTACAAATCTTTGAAAACTTTTGTTTCATGTCCTTTTCCAGTTTTTAATAGTTTCAAGTGGGATTGTAAATTGGATCAGTTTTATGCCATCTCTGTTTGAAGTAAAAATCACTGTATTGCACTTTAATATGACCTTTACAAATGGTTGTTCACATTATTACCATAAAATAGTTGAGATCATACCTTTAATAATGATTTAAAATATGTGTCAATTGAAAATACTTCAATTTGTAGTGATTCTCTCAGATGCTTTTTACAAGCTTCTTAAACAGCATTGGATGATATCATTGAAATGGGGCCAGGACTAGGGTAAGCTCTTGAGGAACTCAGAGCACAAAATTTAAGGAAACATTATCAAATTCCTGCAGGCGCCGATTCTGAAGTTGCATGACCTCAAGAGTGAGTGTTTTTTTAAGAAAGGGTGTCGGGAAAAATGAATTCTCTCCTCACTTATTATGCAAACGTAAGTCAAATATTTATTCTTCAGAAGTGCTGAATGTCCTAAGTTACCACATATAGGTCACATATGGTGTTCTGTTTTTAAGTGCAGATTGGGTATATTATTTCCAAAATTATGATCTGAATAGTAAAAAAATTTGCTTTAGGTTTCTTCCATAAATCTGGATTAAGAATTTTTTTCTGTGACTTATATGGTTGATTTTTTAAATCATTGTTGTTATTGGTACTTGTTTATTTATTTAGCCATGTGCCTGGAGAGGTGGGGGTAGAATATAGATTTTAGGCGCAATGCCTGCTTTATCTTCTACTTTATTAAAACTGTAGGAATGCCTTTACATAATTGGACTAGGCTTGCTGTGATATAACTGACTAAACTGAACTATTCCATTCACAGATTATGTTAGATGTTGGGCATTGCATTGTTAGATGCCCAGCCCAATCAACAACCATGAGAGTTCGGGGGACAGAGACTCTAAAAAGAGCTAATTCTGGGAGCAATTCTTTCTGTTGCTTTTCTGATATTCTAAAGGCTTCAGAAATATCTGGTTGAATTTCAAAACTCAATATTAATTGTACTGCATGGAATTAGAGAGGACCTTTCAAGAATTGGCCAAAGGATGAGAAGTGTCACTTGCTTGAGATTGGAGTCAGTGTACCAACAAGGAATATTCATAGTTATCATCAACCTAATAGTTGTGCTAAAGAGAAAAGGTATTGTTACATGGGTCATCATAAAGACAGCATTCATGATGGTGGCAAGATGGGAAAGCCTGGGCTAAAAAACTTCGGAGAAATATTCTGGAACTCATGTGAGGAAGCAACCTGAAACACTCCAAAAGAGCTGTGGACACTGAGAAGGATTAATTTCTGAGAAGAGGGGTCTTGCCATTATATGTCAGAGATAACATTATATAAAACTACTATAAAATAACTATGTGGTTCTAAAGAATAGACATTCACTGATTTGACAAATTTTTACCGTCACCTTTCTCCACTAGACACTTGGCCAGACTAGGAGTGTTAACCAACAAGCAAAATAGACACTGCCGGGGTCTTCGTGGAGCTTGCAGTCTGATAGAGAAAAGAGATAATCATAAAACAGTCACACAATAAATGTAAAACTGTTAGTATCATAAGTGTTATGCAAGAGATGTGACTATGATGATGACACCTGAAAAAGATGAGATTTGAACTGTCTAGCATAGGTGATATTTGTGCTGAAAACTAAAGTATGAGTAGGAGCAACCTGGCAAAAATAGAAAGGAAAAGAATTATGGGAAGTGGGAAAAAAAAAAGTGGCAGGAGGAAGGAAAGAGGTTATAAAGGACTGGACAAATCTGGAATACCTGGAGTAGAAAGAGAGAGAGGGAGTGCATGGGGCAAAAATGCTTGAGTGAAACCTTGGGGCCCGGCTATTTGAAACATCTTGGTCAAGTTATTCAAAGAGCAATGGGAAATCAATAAAAGACTTTCAATATGGAATAAAAATCACCATATTTTCAATTAAAAAACTGTCCTGTATGTAGAGTGTGGAGATCAGATTGGAAGGATGCCAGAGTCGTTGTCAGAATGCATTTAGGTCAAAATTGCAGTATCCATGTCAGAGATAATGTGAGCTTGAATGAGAATGATGGTGAAAAAGGAAAAATATGAATAGATTCAAGAGATACTTTGGAGATGAAATTGACAGTGTTAAGTTGTATTCATAAGCTATTGAGGCTGTTGACAGAAGAGTCATGCATATCATTTAATTTCTATGGAGTGAAGCTTTGTGGGAATATGCATTTCCCAGAATATCTAGCTTCCAGTATGTCATGGTTGAATGAACGATTAAATGTATGAAATCTGGGACTACTATTAACTGTGCCCCATAACAAATTCAAATGAAATTTGAGAAAAAGATTTCTGAAAAATGCACGGGAAGATGTAGATGAGCTGAGGAAAGAAGGAGGTGGTGTGATACAGTTAACACGTTTTTTTTTAAGAAATGTAGAAAAGCAGGGTGTTCAAATTCTATGGACTGAAAATCAAGTTCTTTCCACCAACACCTGCTGCCTCTAAAGTCTTGGGCAGTTTTGCAGTTTTCAAAAAGCCACTGGGAGCAAAATATCAGAAACGGGTTTGATTTCATAATAGGAATTGGTTAACTTAAAAGCACACAGTTCTGAGGCTGTGGAAATGTCCAAGACATCATCGGGAGACGCTGTGTTGCATCAAAGGTGATGTCTCAATGAAGGTGGGTAGCTGGAGGTCCTGGACTCCTTCCATGTAGCAAGACATGAGGTTCTGTGTCTCAGTCTCTGCCTTCTCCTCCAGGCTTACTTCTCTTTGAGCTCCGCTATGGTATGTCAGCCAAAAGGCTCATAACTCCCCACTCTTCCAGACCTCTCTCTCAGCCTCCTGGTGGCCTCTTTCCATGCCTCTGAACTTTGTGGATTCCAGACTCTGGCCTCCAAGACATCTTCCTCATCCTCTCAGAGTTTCTCTGTCTCTGCCGCCTTTGTCTTTGTCTGTGACTTTTTATTCTTCTGTTTAAAAGGACTCCTGTAAGAGGTTTAAGACCCATGCTGGGTTCTGCAATATAATCAAAGGCTCATCTACAAATGGTTTACTGGCACAGGAATGGGCTCATTTAAAGAACAGATTCGGGGGGTCCACAAAATCCTCAAACCAGCATTCCCTTAAAAAGGAATCTGATAGGAATAGAGCTGGTCTAGGGCTGATCAATTCACAGTCTGCATTATTTCCTCTAGGTCTTTTTATTTTTACATTTGTTTATTTATTTATTTATTTATTTAATTTTTTTCCCCCCAAATTCTAACTCAATTTATTCATTTTTTTTAAAGATATTACATTAAAAAAATATGAGGTCCCCATTCGTCCCCACTGCCCCCACCCCACCACTCCCCCCACAATAACACTCTCCCCCATCATCATGTCACATCCGTTGCATCTGGTGAGTACATCTCCGGGCATCGCTGCACCCCATGTCCCGTGTTCCACACCATAGCCCACACTTTCCCACGTTCCATCCAGTGGGCCATGGGAGGACATACAACATCCGGCAATTGTCCCTGGGGCACCACCCAGGATAACTCCAAGTCCCGAGAATGCCTCCACATCTCTTCTCTTCCTCCCATTCCCCGCACCCAGCAGCCACCATGGCCACTTTTTCCACATCAATGCCACATTTTCTCGATTATTAACCACAATAGTTCATAAATAGAATATTATTAAGTCCACTCTGATCCTTACTGTATTCCTCCTTCCTGTGGACCTTGGCTTGGTTGTGTCCATTCCACATCTATGTCAAGAGGGGTTTTATATTCCACATGGATGTTGAATGCAATCCTCCTGCTTTCAGCTGTAGGAACTCTAGGCTTCATGGTGTGGTGGTTGACATTCTTCAACTCCAAGTTAGCTGAGTGGAGTAAGTCCAATAAATCAGAGTGTAGGAGCTGAAGTATTTATTTTTATTTATTTATTTATTTTACCACTTTAGCCTTACAGTGTTTTGTTTTTTTTTCCTCTCTTTATTTTTTTTCAAATGTTACATTCAAAAAATATAAAAGGTCCCCATATACCCCCCAGATGGAGTTGGGCTCAGATGTGACCTTTCTACACATGCCTCTTCTGTCATTTTTACTGGACCTGTGGTTGGCGCTGGGGTTGGTGTAAATTCAGGAGACTGGAATCTCTGGACTGTCCATGGGACAGTCAGGCCCTGAGACTCAGCAGACTTGCAACTCCTACTGCCTGGTTTATTGGACTTACCCTGGCCAGCTATAAGAGGTGAAGAAGGTCAACCACCACACCAGGGAGCCAAGAGTACCTACAACTGCAAGCAGGAGAATTGCATCCATCATCCATGTGGAATCTAAGCCCCCTCTCAATATAAAGGTGGAATGGACATAACCATCCCAGGGTACACAGGATGAAGGAATAGAGTATGGACTAGAATGGACTTACTGACATTGTACTATGGAACTATTATGATTAGTAATGGAAGAAATCGTAGCGTTGATGTGGAGAAAGTGGCCACAGTAGCTGCTGAGGGTAGGGAGAGGAAGAAGAGATATGATATGGGGGCATTTTCAGGACTTGGAGAAGTATCTACTCTTATTTTATTTTTTTCCCACTCTCTATATTTATTTATTTTTTGTCTTTATTTATTTTTTTAAATGTTACATTAAAAAAATATGAGGTCCCCATTTCCCCCCCCCCCCACCCTACTCCTCCCATAAAAACAACCTCCTCATGGGACATCATGGGACATTCATTGCACTTGATGAATACATCTCTGTGTACTGCTGCACCACATGGTCAATGGTCCACATTATAGTTTACACTCTCCCCCAGTTCACCCAGTGGGCCATCACAGAACATACAATGTTCAGTAACAGTCCCTGCAGTACACCCCAGGACAACTCCAAGTCCTAAAAATGCCCCCACATCACATCTCTTCTTCCCACTCCCCACCCTCAGCAGCTACCATGGCTACTTTCTCCACGTCAATGCTACATTTTCTTTGATTACTAATCACAATAGTTCATGAATAGAATATCAGTAAGTCCACTGTAATCCATACTCTATTCCTCCATTCTGTGGACCTCCATCCTGTGGACTCCACATCTATATTGAGAGGGGGCTTAGATTCCACATGGATGATGGATGCAATTCTCCTGCTTTCAGTTGTAGGCACTCTTGGCTCCCTGGTGTGGCAGTTGACCTTCACCTTCTTGTTAGCTGGATGGGGTAAGTCCAATAAAACAGAGGGTAGGAGTTGCAAGTCTGTTGAGGCTCAGGGCCTGGCTATCACATGGACAGTCCAGAGATTCAGGTCCCCTGAGTATACAATAAACCTCAATGCTAACCATGGTAAAAGTAATAGGAGAGGCTTGTGAACAAAGATCATATCTGAGTCCAACTCCAGCACATTCAAGAATACAAACTCCAAAGTAGGGCCAACTGCCATGGCTGATGAACTCCATCTACCATGACCATAGAACTTGTGGGTCTCTGTAGCCCTCAAAAGAACCAATACCTGGAGTTGTATCTAATTTAGCTGTCTCTGGGACTCTGCTGAGGTGTGCATAAGGGCACCCCTTTGATGACTTAAAAGGGGTCGCCCTTTGACCCCTTTGACCCCTTTTATCTGTCATAAAAACTCACTTGTCCTTTCCATTTCCCCCTTTTATTCAAGGTCAAAAAGCATTTTTAACTCCTGATATTACATGTAGGCTGAGATATTCTGCTGGTCTGAGTTGACCCTTTTATTCAAGGTCATTTTCTAGTTACATCATCAGCTGGTACTTGGTAGTAATCCCTCGGCACCAGGGAGGCTCATCCCCAGGAGTCATACCCCGTGCTGGGAGGAAGGCAATGAATTTACATGCTGAGTTTGGCTTCGAGGCTGGCCACATTTGAGCAACATGGAGGCTCTCAGGAGATAACTCTTAGGCACCCTGCAGATCTAGGCCTTGTTCTTATTTCAGGCACACAGGCTCACAAGCATAGTCATTAGTATCAAGGGCTCATTGTTGGACCATCCTTCTTTTTTGGTCTTTGCCGTTGTACTTGGGGGATTGTTGCTGTTCCATTAGGGAATGTGATAGAGCTCTCCTGGCTAGGATCTCAGCACTCCTTCAGTTGTCATTTTTAACTATAACTACTAGGAAAATATGCAAACATTTTTATGTCCCCTGTATATATGCCCTGGAGAACTCCCTGCAAACCACATGCCCCCTATCAATATCATCCCATACAAGTATTCCTCCCCTGTCATTGTTGAACCTCTCTGTGATCCAAAACTTCTTTGAAAATGAAGCCCAATATATTGCCAGGTTCCATTAATAGTAAAATGGAATATAGTGATGGTTTAAAGGTTAGATATAGAAAACATACTAATTTAGAAAAAAATAAAGTAAAAGTAAATTGTGCAATCAAAAAATTAAAAAGTTTGTTTTTGATGTATTGCCTTCCATCACTGCAATAAGTTTTGCCCTGTATGCACATTGGCAAGGTAACTTCTTCCATCTCTTCCTCAGTGTCTACGTACTTTCCTTTTCTTTTTTTCTAATTATTAAGCTTGTCTTCACAAAAGTTTTAGATCACAGTAATTCATCTATACAATATACAGTTACTCCCACATATCCAACATAAGACACTTTGTCCCTTCCCCAGCAATAATCTTTTTACATGCTCATACAATATTTACTGAAACTGATGTACAGATATTGAGACAATAGCTTTCAAACAAGGTTACACTTGGGTTTACATTATGGTTTATATTTTAGACTATACAATATTCTAAAATTTTAGTTATCTTATGTTTTACATTATGATTTACATTTTAGCCTATAGGCCCTTATATATTTTTGGTATAATTTAACATCTCCTATATCCATCCTTGCATAATCTTGTGGAACACTTCCATTGCCCCACAGTTACATTGATTGCATCTATTCAATACCTCTTTCCCCTCCCCTCAGGGCCCACAGTGACAATCAATCTTCATTGCTTGAAGGACCATGTTCAGAGACACTTGCAACAGTGTTGAGGGCTTGACATGCTTGACTGCCCTAATGCACTGAGAGCCATTCTTTTTCTCAAGAGATACAATTCCCTCTATTTGAGAACCTCAGTCCTCCCCAGGATGTGGGCATGCCTTCACTCTCATTGTATGGCTCTCCATTCAATGATATAACCCACTATCACAAAATGAGCACTCACACACTCCCTAGAAGCCTGTCCTGTGTCAGATTCTCCCCTTTACGCATTTTAAAGAGGTAACCTTCCTTATCATATTTTTGAAAAAGTTTTCTCAATATTATATTCTCAACCACATACCTGATAATCTCCTATATTCATATGAGTTCCCCCATACTCCCCCCAATTTTTGGGCCATATTAACCATCCTCCCACCCCTAGCCCTTGTCAAGCCTGCAAAGCCCCACCCAAAGATTTCCTTATGCCCCATTTTATCCCTTTATTCCCTGTACAAATACTTACCTCCAGCTTATCATAGACTTCACCCAGGTAGGTTTCACCTCACAAACTTCCTCTACCTCCCTAATTCCTTTAAGCCTATCATCTAGTCTCTATCTCTGAGGCAGCTTGGTTTACTTATTTCATATCAGAGAGGTCATGTAGTATTTGTTCTTCCATGCCTGGGTTGCTTCTTTCAATGTAAGGTCCTCAAGATTCATCCATATTATCACATGTGTTGGTAGTGTATTCATTCTTAAAGCTGAGTAGTATTCCATTGTATCTATATACCACATTTTATTTATCCATTCATCTGTTGATGGGCATTTGAGTTGATTCCAACTTTTGGCAATAGTGGACAATGCTGCTATGAACATTGGTGTGCATATATCAGTTTGTGTCCTAGTTTTCAGTTCTTCTGTGTATATACCCAGCAGTGGAATTGCTGGGTCATATAGTAAATCCTTAGATAGCTTTTTGAGAAACTGCCAAACTGTCTTCCAGAATGGCTGGATCCTTCTGCATTCCCACCAGCAGTGGATGGGTGTTCCCATTCCTCCACATCCTCTCCAGCTCTTGTAGTCTTCTGTTTTTTCATAGCTGCCAATTTTATGGGAGTAAGATGGTATCTCATTGTAGTTTTGATTTGCATTTCCCTAATAGCTAGAGATTTGGAGCATTTTTCATGTACTTTTTAGCCATTTGTATTTCTTCTTTGGAGAAGTGTCTGTTTAAATCTTTTTCCCATTTTTTAAATGGGATGTTTGTCTTTTTATTTTCAAGATACAGGAGTTCTTTATATATGCAGGATATAGGTCTCCTATCAGATATATGTTTACCAAATATTTTCTCCCATTGTGTAGGCTCTCTTTTTACTTTCCTGACAAACTCCTTTGAGATGCGGAAGGCTTTAATTCTGAGGAAGTCCCATTTATCTATTTGTTCTTTTGCTGCTCGTTCTTTGGGTGTGAAGTTCTTGAAGCCATTTCCTATTACAAGGTCCTGTCGATGGTTCCCTACACTGCTTTCCAAAGTTGTCTTTATGGTTTTGGCTCTTATATTTAGGTCTTTGATCCATCTTGAGTTGATTCTTGTATAAGGTGTGAGTTGGTAATCCTCTTTCATTCTTCTACATATGGATATCCAGGTCTCCAGGCACCATTTGTTGAAGAGGTCATTCTCTCCCAGTTGAGAGGGTTTGGTGGCCTTATCAAATATTATATGACTGTATATATGAGGATCTATATTAGAACTCTTAATTTGGTTCATTGGTCAGTGTGTCAATCCTTTCACCAATACCATGCTGTTTTCACTATTGTAGCTTTGTATTATGATTTGAAGTCAGGTAGTATGATTCCTCCAATTTCATTTTTCTTTTTCAATATGTCTTTGGTTATTCAAGGCCTCTTTCCTTTCCAAATAAATGTTATAACTAGTCTTTCTAGTTCATTAAAGAATGCTGTGTTGATTTTTATTGGGATTGCATTGAATGTGTAGATCAGTTTTGGTAGGATAGACATCTTAATAATATTTAGTCTTCCTATCCATGAACAGAGAATATTCTTCCCTTTATTTAGGTCTTCTCTGATTTCCTTGAACACTGTTGTGTAGTTCTCTGTGTAAAAGTTTTTTACATCTTTAGTTAAATTTATTCCTAGGTATTTGATTTTTTTATTTACTATTGTAAATGGTATTTGTTTCTTGATTTCCTCCTGAGATTACTCATTCTTGGTGTACGGAAATGCTACTGATTTTTGTGCATTGATCTTATAACTGCGACTTTACTGAACTCATTTATAAGTTCTATAAGCTTTGTCGTAGACATCTCAGGGTTTCCTATGTATAGGAACATGTCATCTGCAAATAATGAAATTTTGACTTCTTCCTTAACAATTTGGATGCCTTTTATATCTGGTTCTTGCCTCAGTGCTTGAGCAAGTACTTCTAAGAAAATGTTAAATAGAAGGGGTGGTAGCGTGCATCCTTGTCTTGTTCCTGATCTTAGAGGGAAAAATTTTAGGATTTCACCATTGTAAATGATGTTGGCTCTGGGTTTTTCATATATACCCCTTATCGTCTTCAGAAAACTTCCTTGTATTTCAAACTTTTGCTGCATTTTTATCAAGAAAGGGTGCTGTATTTTGTCAAATGCTTTTTCTGCATCTATAGATATGATCATGTGATTTTTTTCCTTCAATCTGTTTATATGCTGTATTACATTGATTGATTTTTTTTATGTTGAACCATCCTTGCATACCCAGAATGAATCCCACTTGGTCATGGTGTATAACTCATTTAATGTGTTGTTGAATATGATTAGCAAGTATTTCTTGAGGATATTTGCATCTAGGTTCATTAGAGAAATTGGTCCATAATTTTCCTTTCTTGTGGTGTCTTTGTTTGGCTTTGGTGTAATGAGTTAGGCAATCTTCCTTCTGTTTTGATTTTTTGGAAGAGTTTCAGCAAGACTGGCATTAATTCTTTCCAGAATGTCTGGTAGAATTCACCTGTGAAGCCATCTGGCCCAGGGCTGTTCTTAGTTAAGAGGTTTTTAATGACTGATTCTATCTCTTGTGATTGGTTTTCTGAGATCATCAATTTCTTCTTTCATCAATATAAACTGCTTATGTGTTTCTAGGAATTTGTCCATTTCCTCTAAATTCTCCTTCTTGTTGGAATATAGTTTTTCAAAGTATCTTCTTCTGATAGTCTTTATTTCTGTGAAGTCAGTGATGATATCTCCTTTCTCATTTCTTACTTTGTGTATTTACATCTTCTCTCTTTTTTCTTTGTTAGTCTAGCTAAAGGTTTGTCAATTTTATTGATCTTCTCAATGAACTAGCTCTTGGTTTTGTTTATTTTTTCAAGTGTTTTCTTATTTTCTAGTTCATTTAGTTCTGTCCTTATCTTTGTTATTTCTTTCTTTCATTTTCCTGTCGGATTACTTAGTTGTTTTTTTACTAATTCCTCCAAGTGTGCAGTTAGTTCTTCAATTTTAGCACTTTCTTCTTTTTTGATGTATGAATTTATGGCTATAAATTTCCCTCTCAGTACTGCTTTTGCTGCATCCCATAAGTTTTTGTATGTTGTATTATCATTTTCATTAGTTTCAAGGTAGTTATTAATTTCTTTTGAGATTTCCTCCTTGGCCCACTGTTTTTCTAAGAGTGTGCTGTTTAATTTCCATATCTTGGTGTGAATCTGAGCCTCTGGCCCTTCCAGATTTCCAGCTTCACTCTACTGTGGTCAGAGAAATTATTTTGTATGATTTTGATCTTTCTGAATTCACTGATACTTTCTTTGTGGCCTAGCATATGGTCTATCTTGGAGTATGATCCATGTGCACTTGGGAAAAATGTATATCCTGTTGTATTTGCATGTGATCTTCTGTATATATCTATTAGGTCCAGCTCCTCTAATATACTGTTCAAAGTTTTTGTTTCTTTATTGATTCTCTTTTGAGATGTTCTGTCCAAAGTTGATAGTGGTGTATTAAAGTCCCCTACTATAATTGTAGAAGCAATTATTCTTTCACTTAATTTTTCCAGTGTTTGCTTCATGTATTTGGAGACACCCTTGTTAGAAGCATAAATATTTATGATTGTTCATTCTTCTTGAAAGATTATCCCTTTCACTAATATATAGTGTCCATCTTTGTCTTTCACAATTGTTTTGCAATTAAAGTCTATTTTGTCTGATATTAATATAGCTATTCCTGCCCTTTTTTGTTCTTTGTTTGCTTGTAAGATTATTTTCCAGCCAATCACTTTCAATCCCCTTGAATCCCTGGGTCTAAGATGTGTTTCTTGTAGACAGCATATAGCTGGGTCATATTTCCTTATCCAATCTTCCAGTCTGAGTCTTTTGACTGGTGAGTTTAATCCTTTGACATTCAGTGTTATTACTTTCAAGGAATTATTTATGTTAGCTATATTTTCTTTGCACTTGTGTTTGTCATATTTTGTTTGTTTTTCTTCTCATTTTGTCTTTTTTGTTGCTCTTACACTTTCCTCCAACTCTGCCTCTCTTGTTTTTTTCTTTCTTTCTGCAGAACTCCCCTTAGTATTTCTTGAAGGGCAGGGTTCTTCTTGGCATCCTCTCTTAGTTTCTGTTTATCTGTGAATATTTTGAACTCTCCATCATTTTTTGATGCTAGCTTAGCTGGATAGAGTATTCTTTGTTGGGAATTTTTTTTCTTTTAGTACCTTGACTATATCCTACCACTGCCCTCTTGCCTCCATGGTTTCAGATGAGAAATCAGCACTTAATCTTATGGAGCCTCCTTTGTATATGATGGTTCTCTTTTCTCTTGCTGCTTTTAGAATTTTCTCTTTGTCTTGAGCATTGTATAATTTGACAAGTATATGTCTTGGGGTAGGCCTGTTGGGATTTATGCTGTTTGGGGTGCACTGTGCTTCCTGGACATGTATATCCATCTCCCTCAGTAGACTTGGGAAGTTTTCAGCCATTATTTCCTCCAACATGCCTTCCATTCCCTTTCCCTTCTCATCTCATTCTGGGATGCCTATAATGCATGTTTATGTATTTTGCATTTGTCATTCAGATCCCTAAGTCCCAGCTGGATTTTTTTCTATCTTTTTATCAATCAGTTCTTCTATCTGTTTGATTTCAGATGTATTGTTTCTACATCATTAATTCTCTCCTCTGCCTCTTCTAATCTGCTGGTTTTTGCTGAGAGTGTATTTTTGATTTCTTGAATTGTGTTGTTCATCACCATCATATCCGTTATCTTTTTGTGTATGATTGCAGTTTCTTCTGTATTCTCTCCAAGTGTGTTCTTCATATTCTTAATCTCTTCCTTTACTTCATTAAATAGGCTGCTAATATATGTTTTGAGAACTTTAATTATTTGTTCGAGGTTCTGCTCCTTTTCCTGGTTTTTAGTTTGTTCATTGGATTGGGCCATGATTTCCTGATTATTGGTTTGGTTTGTAGTTTTTTGTTGCTGTCTGGTCATCATTTTATCATGATGGGTTTAATCATTCCTTAGCTTCTTTGTCTAGTCCTGGGGTTAATTAATTGTTGTTTTTGTGTAAGTGTTATGTCTTCTTTTTGTCACTTTGTTCTTATTCTATTTTCTTGTTGCTGGCTAAGTTCACTTTGAAGGAAAATATTAGGATCAATGGAAAGCAAAATGAGTAAGAAAAGAAAATGTGTAAAGTAGTATTGTTAATAAATGTTAACAGAGGAACCATGTGAGATCTAGGAGAATGGATATTAGGCTCATGTAAGCTTTGTATAGCTATAACAGTAAGTAGAGTACTTATAATGAGACAGTCTGCTGAATATTGGGGAGGAATATTGTATGAATTAAAAGGCCAGTGTTTTCACAAGAGAGGGAAAGAGAAAAGAAAGACAATGATATCAAGAGTGAAGAAAAGACAGAAAACAGAACACAGGTATTAGAAATAAAAAGTCAGACAATTTGGTGGCCAAACAAAGGGAAGTGGAATGTAAGAGAAACAATAGATGATGGAGGATAGGAAGATATAGAGGAAAGGGGATAGTGTAGGTGGCCAAAATCAACACACACAGAAGAGAGGAAATGAGGATGAGGAAACACAGCAAATGTGGAGCACTCCCTGCAGCACTTATTATAAAATATAAAATAAAATAAAAAGAAGAGAAAGGAAGAAAAAGAGAAAAAAAGGGGGGCACAAAAAAGGAGGGTAAGGAAGCAAGAAAAAGAAAAGAGAAAAAACTAAAGAAAAGAAAAAGGATCTTGGGGGTATAAAGAGGAAGTAAAAACCAGGAAACAATGCAACAATAACTACAACACAACAACAACAAAAACCAAAGTTTCAAGCTAGGAATCCTCTTTGCAGTTAAATAAAATGCTGAGGGATCTGACATTCCCCCTTTCTCCCTTCCTCACTTCCCTCTCTCCAAGGGCAGCAGAAAAGCTGCATGAGGGGTCCAGTAGGAGATTCACGTGGGTCCTTGGTGAACTACCTCAACACAGAAGACAATGACTCTTTATTTCCAGCAAGAGAGCACCTAAACCTCACCAGAAACCCCAAATATGCTATTGGAAACTTGGAAAGCTTGTTCTACAGTCCCTCCCCTTTAAGTGTGCTAGGGGAGGTCTAATTGATTTTGTAACTCTACCTTCTCCCAGACCAAGTTTCCTATCCCAGGGCATTTAGGTAAATTGGGCTTTCTCAGTAGATTCACCTCTCCTTTCTTCCCAGGTTCTCCCCAAGCCAGCTGGTATGCTCCTCCAAGCTCAAAAACAAAACAAATCAAAACAAAGCAAAACAAAACAAAACAAAAAAACATGGAGAACTAGGGTAATCACAGACCTCAGACAGACCTCCGGGTGCACTGGATTCGGGAATGGGAAGTCCCGGATATTGCGGACTCAAGGTATGTGAGTCTGTGGAGCATGGGCCACAAGGGTTTAGGGGATATGGACCTGGGAACCACACATCCAGTAAACATGGGGTTTGGGAAAGCTGCTGCTCAAACAACAGTTTTCAGGAATCATCGCAGCCGCCAGCCCTAGGGGGAAGGGTCCCACCCACAACTTCTGACCTCCGTGTCAGAAACCCAAAATTCTACCTCTTGCAAGAACCTTTTCTGTCGCTGTCTCACCAAATTGACGTCCAGACACCTCCTGCTCTGCAAGCCCCCAAAACAGACTGCTCCAGCAGGACTCCAACCCTACTCAGCGGCTGCTTTGCAGGAAAGATTATGAGGTGCACTCACACAGACACCATCTTGCCCCACCTCCAATATCTAGTTTTAATCACCCTGAAACATGGTGTTACTTCAGTAGTCCTTCTCTAAATTTGTCTCATTACAAAAGTAGCTGAGTATTCTCATATGAATATATGTTTTATCATGGACTAAGCATATCTATCCCAAGTTTACCTAACGCAGTGACTTTCACTTCTGCAAATTCTGTAACCACATCTTCAATTGTCATTATCCACTGGAAAGGATAATAAATAATCTAGTGCCTTAGGAATATTCAAGGAAATGTTGAGCTGGGTATGGAAAAAATGCAGGGAAAGATTTGGGCAAGGAGCAATTTGTGAATTAAAAATTCCACAACAGTAGGGATTGGGTATAGCTCAGTGGTTGAGCACCTGCTTCACATTTACAATGTCCTAGGTTCAATTCCCAGTACCTCCTAAAACAAAAACAAAAACAAAGGCATACCACAACAGACCAAACAATGCCATAGTTAAGATATATCTTTGGGGGCATCTCTTAACTACCAATTTCCAACTCTAACCATGACTTTATTTACTTTTTGAAATTTATTTTGTGATACATAATCATCTCTATTACAAATTATGGTACATTTGTCTTCAACTATCTGTGCATATAATTTATTTAATATTTTAGAAAAATGCATATATTTCTGAAAAGCTCTAAGTTTTAACGGTGCAAAATGTGCTTACATAAATGAAAAAATAAATGCATGCCCAATGCAAAAGATAAAATGACAACATTAGAATGCATCCTCTGATTTCAAAAGATAATTTGAATTGCTTTTCTTGACTATATTGCAAAATGATTGAACTAAAGATTTTTCGATTCTAGTTTTGAATTTTTATAGCAAAGGATGTTACCCTATCATGGGCATTGTTGAATTAAAGTTAGTGAAATATCTAGTTCTGCAAAACAAATCATCCCAAAATTTAGTGGCATGAAACAACATCATTTTATTGTGGGCCAGGAATTAAAATAGAACACACTGTGGGTGGCTCTTTCTGTCCATTATGTGTAGGGTGGCAGATGGGAAGGTTAAAATTGCTGGAGATAACTTGAATGGCTCCTAGCTGGAATGATCTGAGGGCGTTTTCACTCACATATCTTGTACTTGGGGTGGGATGAGTCAAATTAGCTTTAACTGGAACTGTCAACCAGGATGCATTTAAATAGCCTTTCTAAGAGGCATGAGCTTCCTTACAGCATGGTAGCCTCAGGGTACTTCTTACATTATGGGTCTCCCAGTCAACAATATGAAAGCTGTATGACCTTTAATGAGCTATCCTCAGAGGTCATGTACCATCACTTCCATTATACTAGGTTGGTTGAAACATTCACAGCCTCACCCAGCTTCAAGGGGAGGAGGCATAGACCCTACTTCTTGATATGAAATCATCTTCTTCCCCTTTTATTTGAACCTATAATTAACATGATACTTGTTATATATATGTCCCAGAGAATTAAATCTTTAGTCTCTTCATGTGGCAATTGAGCCCTGAATCTCAGCCGAGTTGCAACACCTACTCTCCAGCTCATTGGACTCACCCAGGACAACTAACAAGGAGATGATGATGCATAATGCCCAACCCAAGGAACAGGGAGTGTCTGCAACTGCAGGCAGGAGAGTTCCGTCCATCTGCCCATGGGTTCTAAGCTCCCTCTCAATTAGAAACAAAGTGGGCATCACCATCTTAACATCCTCAAGATTGGGGAATGACCAAGGGACTAAAGTAGACTTATTATTATTCTAACAATGGAAGAACTTTTATCATTTATATAAAGGCAATGGCTACCAGAGTTTCTGAAGGGAGGGAGAAGGAAGAATAGGTATAATATGGGGTCATTTTCGGGACATTGGAATTGCCCTGCATGACATTGCAGTGATGGATACAGGTCATTATATATTTTGTCATAATCTATAAAATTACGTGTAACAGAGTATAAACTATAGTGTAAGCTATAGTCCATGGTTAGTAGTAAAGCTTCAATATGTGTTCATCAATTGTAACAAATGTACCACATTAATGAAGGATGTTGTTAATGTGGGAAAGTGTGGGAGGGGAAAGAGTAGGGCATATAGGAACCCTTTATATTTTTTATGTAACATTTATGTAATCTAAACCTTTAAAAAATTAATTAACAAAAAAGAAACCATCAAAGAACTTGTAACCATGAACAATCTTGAGAAGCTATCTATCCTCATGGCTTTTGAGATGAGGCATTTTTGCAACACAAAAGCTATTGTGAAATATCTCAGAATACTTTTAGAATTTAGATTTAGATTTAGGTTTAAATTTACTCACTGACTCAATTTGAATAATTCTAATTTTCAGATTCATGTCCATTTCAGGTGTTATTGCTTTTGACCCTCTCAATTCCCCACCTCTCAACTCCATTGTCTCCTATAATCTGAAAGTTATATCTAAGTATATATTTTAATCTAAAAATATAATTCAAAATATATACAATTAGAATATTAAATAACAGTGTCTCTTCTCTTCAATTATCTGTTCTACCTAATACTTTACTCAAAGGACAACATCTATGGTTAAAAGATCATTAGGTAAACAGGGATTCTGAATATATATTTGGTGCACAAAACATTTCATTTACTACAGATTGCTAAGTTAGTAAAATAGTATTTGAACTGCCATACACCCTTTCCATGTGTTTTGGAACATGGAATTTTTCCCTTTTGGAGAGTTGGACATTACAATGGTATTTGTTAAAATGGAATTCCACATACACTTCAAAGACTGACAAAGCACTAGAATGCATTATGTTATTGGAACAAATGAGAAGACAGCAGACTATTTGGCATAAATAAATTCACTGTTAAAGGTACTATATCAAGGATGAAGCTTCATATTTTAAGAAGAATGTCAAGGAATTGGAGAATGTACACAGAAATCAACCAAAACTATGATTCAGAGAAAAATACTACCATATTTAAAGTTTAAATTACATAGAGTATTTTATTCTCAATAATCCTTTACTGTATATAGTTTTCTTGCTGTATTTAAATAATTTTAATATATATGTAATATCTCCTTGGATTTTCTCCAAAGCATTGAGATTGAAGAAATGTATCATTGTCTCCTCTTATATATGAAGGAAATGAAAGCAAACAGACAATCCAGCAATTAATGGAAGAGTTGGGAAAGACTAGTACACTAGATCACGTGACATTTACTTTGCCTTGAATATTAGATAAATAATTGTGATCCTTTTAGGGGTTCAGAAAAATTGAGTTTTCTCAAGGGCTCCACAGCATAATAAGTTTTCTGCTTGGAGGAGAGATAGAAACAGGGTAAAATAAAGAAATGCTATGGAACCATTTATGTTAGGTTTGTATTTACAGATTAAGACTTCAGGAAGCAGAAAGCTACAAATGAAAACACTGATAATATCTCAGAACATAGACCTTAAAACATATGCCTAAAAGAGTTTTTTATTTTACTCTGCATCTTCCTAAAAGTTGATTAAAATGAGCATGAAGGAGATTTTACTCCCATTTTAGGGCATAAACCTAAAAGACAAAAAGAAAAGAAGATATAACAACAAAAATGTGATGTAAATAAAATTCTAGAAGCCAGAAAATAGATGGAAACAGGCTACTTGATTTAAAAGTGAGGAAAACAAAGTCTGGTTCTGCAGGGAGGAAACCAGTAAGTAAGGCTTTATGTGCCACAGAATCCCCTAAATCTTTGAACATAAATGCTCTAAGTAACTCTGGAGATGGGATACTAGTCATTTTTTATGTCTTTACAAGAAATATTTAGATTCTTTGCACCTTTACCCTGTTTGGAAAAACAGGCAAGTTCCCCACCCAACCCTGGTAAGTAACTATGGAAAGATTGAACAAGACAATTTTTGTATTCAGATATATAAGCAAACCTGAGGGGAGGCATGAAGCTTTCTTCTTTTTCTTTAAAAAATGAAAAAGGATGATTAAGTAAATGTCAATATAAGTTCCATCCATCTCTGGGACTTCAAAATTGTTCACTACTTAGCCCTGTGCAAATCGAGGCTTGGGGAACTGGCATAAGAAAATTATGATCCCTTCTGGCTACTGTTATTGCTATGAGTAATAAAGTGTCCTTTTTCTCTGACCTATGAGCCTTGTGTCTTTTGCCAGTATCCATGAAACAGAGGCAAGCTAATATGTTTTCTCATAATTAGGGTGAATTATCAGGTGCATTCCCATCTCTTGACAATCACCAATTTACATATGAGAAAAGGAGGCTTGGAGCATAACCAATAGAGAGTAAAGGTTGCATATGAACCTGCCTGTGTGATTCCAACTTCAAGAATAAATATACTACTCGAGGTAAGGTTTTTGAGATGGAAAGCCTCCTTAAAAAGGATTTGAGGAAAGGGGATTATCTGTATATCATTTTCACATAGGCTGTATCGGGCTTTCATTGGCATGGCTGTTAAGAATTGCCTGCAAATTCTTCAGAAGACTAGGTTTTACCTTCATTTAAAGCAAGTTGAACACTCAGAATGATCTTTAAAATCAACAATGGAACTGTAAAGTTTTCCTGAGTACGTTACAATATGTTCCTTCTATTGAAAGATTGTTGGATGGCATTAATTATGACAAAAAGGTATTCAAGCAATGTAATGCTGAGGAACATTGGTCTTAGCTTCACAATAAGAGCAGCAAGTGTTTAGGCCAAACAGGCAATAAAAATCAAACTGAAAAAACCACAACGTGATTTCAGACATGTGAAAAAGCTGCTGCTGCCGACTAATGGTTAGCCCTGACCAACATCTGCCTTTCCCACTTCTGATTGCTTTCCAACCATGGGAACCACAGAAATTGACTCCAGGCAAACAAAGCTCTGGACTTGTGATAGTATTTGTTGCCAGAAATTAAATGAGCTGGTCTGGAAAACTGCACCTTCAGAAAGGAAAACTTTCACTTTTTATTAGCACAAACTAATCTTTTCTCCTGAGCTACCTAGTGAGTAGGAATCAGGGACTTTCTGTAATGGGTGGTAAAGAAGAGAAGAGATAAAAAATATTTCCTAGAAAATCTAAGAAAGTATATTTTCCCAAAAACTCCTCTTTATTTTTCTTTAAAATTCTCTTAGCAAAGAGCTAAAGAAAGAGATTAAAAAAAAAAAAAAAGATTGTAATTAAACCTTCAAAACCATGTTTGAATTAAACATTCAAATTCACCCCAAATTCTCACAATGTGCTATAGGCTCTAAGAGCACCCATGGAAATTCGAAGCCCCAGGAGGGTTGTTGGAGCAGAGCAGCACACTCTCAAGCTAGTCTCTCTTCAGCAGCCATCTCAGTTTCAGTTGCCAATATGGTTATACAGATGTAGAAACAGAGGCTTTAAACTTTAGGTATCCAGATATGCAGCTAAAAAAGTGTGCTGTGGTTAATTTCATGTCAGCTCGGTTAGGTTATGGCGTTCAGGCATTTGGTCAAGCAAACACCAGCCTGATTCCCACTGTGAGTGTATTTCATAGATGGATTTAAATCCTCAGTAAGCTGACTGCTTCTATGGCTGATTAATGATAACGCCTACTACAATCAAGGACAGAGATTGCCTGTAACAATGAGAAGAGTCTCCTTATCCAATCAGTTAGAAGCCTTAAAGGGAGAACTGAGGAGTTCAGCAGTCAGGAAAGAATAATTTTTCTATGTCCCCTGCTTATTCTCCTGGGGAATTCAATGTCAACTTCATGGAGTTTCCAACTTTCTCTTTCTCTGGAGAACCCTAACTAATACAAGGTGGCAGACTCAAGATTCCAACCCAGTAGTCCCTAACCTCAATCCTGCAATATTTCTAATTCTTTATGATGGTTTCTCATTGGAAACCACCTTATTGGGGGATGAGGTCTAAACCAAATTTTCCTCAATGTAGAGTTTTCCACTATTAGTCCCACATAGGTGCTAAGACTCAAAAGGATAAAAAGGGTAGACAGAAATCATGGATTAATTAAGAGAAAATTAGAGCCAAAGCAAAACCTTCAGTATGACATTTTTAGCTGAGATAATTTTCAATTATTTTTTCTCACAGGAATAGAATTGTGCAAGTGAATATGGGAATTGTGCTCGTCCATGTCCATTAATATGTAAGCATCGTGAGATCAAGATATTTATATTATTTACTGGTCTATCTTCAGCACCTGCAACAGTGCTGGTCACATAGTAAATTATCAGTAGATGTAAATTAAATGCATGAATAAATTAATTAATATTTATTTTAAACATTATTTTTTAAAATCTTCTCAACCTCAGGTAATGTAATTCAAGAAATGAATCCCAACAAAGTTTCAGGGATAATTCAGATGATACCTGGGGGTATTTTAGAAGTTCTATTTTCACCAGTAGGTAGGGTTTAGAGTTAATCTTGTTGCCCTTATCTAGGTGCTCCTGTGCCCAAGAGTTTGATTCCAGCCTTCCTTGAAACACCTAAGCAGTAAATTTCTACCTCAGCCTCCACTGCATATGCCAGACCTGTATGAATGGAGATCTTGAATATTACCTGAAGTGTTTTAGTTTGCTAAAGCTGCTGGGAGCAAGATAAAACCAGAAATGGTTTCGCTTTTGTAAAGGAAATTTATTAGGGTAAAAACTTACAGTTCTGAGCCTGTGAAACATCCAAATCAAGGCACCATCAAAGATGACGTCTTACCAAAGTTCAGGTTCTGGTGATCCTGGACTCCTGCCACGTGGCAAAACAAAATGGTTGCAGATCTCTGCTTTCTCCTCCAGATCCACTTTCTCCTTGAGCTCAGCTGTGGGTGATCAGGCATATGGCTTGTCTCCTTGCAGGTTTTGTCTCCTCAGTTTTGGACTGATTTGCTGATTACAGCTTCTGGGTTCTCTCTCAGCTTCTCAAGCTTTTTCTGTCTTTCTGTGACTGTAAGTGAATCTAGAGTCCTCCCTTACATGACAGGAGAAAATAGCAGCAGTCTTTCTTCGTGTGTTTCTGCTTTTTAGTTCTCCATTTTATAAGACTCCAGTGAGAGGATTAGGACCTACCTGGGTCATACCTCACTGACCTAATACAATTAAACACCCTAAAGCAATCTAAGTCAAAAGCAATCTATCATAGGTCCCTTAATTGAATCT
Source organism: Dasypus novemcinctus (assembly GCF_030445035.2). Taxonomy (NCBI): domain Eukaryota; kingdom Metazoa; phylum Chordata; class Mammalia; order Cingulata; family Dasypodidae; genus Dasypus; species Dasypus novemcinctus. The sequence goes on along the minus strand of NC_080681.1, from coordinate 21,496,992 downwards.
AATGCAATCAGAGGGTCCCATACTCACAGGAATGATTAGTTCTAAAAACATTATCTTTTCTGGGATTCATAAAAGCTTCAAATTGTCACACCAGTTATCTATTAGGACCAGAGATCTACTCTATCTATTGGAGGAAGCTTTGGTCTCCTATTTAATCCACTCTTCTTTCCACAGGGACTGGGTTCTGTCCCTATGTCCTAGCCAATGCTGACTTTTCATCTTGCTAGAGACACCAACTACCACAATTCCATCTTCACATCAAAAATATGATCTAAAATGCAATGATTTATGTTAATTAATATCTTTAAAGTTTTCCCTCAGTTATATGTTTCAAATAAAGCAATTACTCTTTTGCTTTATTTAACCCATACATTTAATGCTGTGCTAACACTATAACATATAGTTAACAAAGACTTGTTTGCAATCTAAACACTGGTCATTCTGGCTATTTTCCTTTTATGTGAGATAAGATAGAAATCATGATTTAATTTTGTACCTCAATAATTCAGAATAACAATGATAAATTTTAAATTGGTATTTCTGATTTCAAACTATGTGTTAAAAGAATCACTGTCATGATTTTATTTAACCTAATATCCATTGATCACAAAATCAATTTTTTCACTTTTGCATCAGACAACTATTTTAGATCTATTCAGAAGGCAGTATCAGCTTATGCAAGTGATCTGAACAAAGTTCAGAATAAAGCCATCCATATGACAAATTATTTGTTATTGTTAAGAAAATGTGTCCAGAAAGAAAGTATAAAGAATACAACTTTAAACGGGCTTCTCTGACTGTATAAAATTTAGAAAGCCATCATGCTAAAGACAATTCAACAAATATTTTATTACACATCTTTAAAATGCCTAGCACAGTGCTATATCTTGTGAAGGAGATAAATAAGTTAGAAGAAATGATGTTTTCCCTCCATTTGGGCACCATTTGGGGAGTGTATATTTAAATATTTATTATTTGCACACAATTAGATAAACAAGAAGTCAGTGTGGACTAAAGAGGATTGAAGAACTTCCAGTGAACATGGGGGAAAAAAGTAAGCCTTTCAGGAAAGTGGATGTGTCTCAAGCAATTGGATTCCCACCTACCAAATGGGAGGTCCCGGGTTCAGTTCCCGGTGCCTCCTGGAGAAGACAAGCAAGAAAGAGAATTGGAGTGATGGGCTGGCATGGCGAGCTGATGCAACAAGATGATGGAAGAAGTAGGCACAAAGAAGAAACACAATGAGAGACACCATGAAGCAGGAAGCAGCAGTGGCTCGAGCAACTGCATGCCTCTCTCCCACATGGGAGGTCCCAGGTTTGGTTCGTGGTACCTCCTAAAGAGAAGATGAGCACAGAGCAAATGGTCACAGCAAGTACAAACAAAAAGGAGGGATGAATAAATAAATTAAATAAATCCTTAAAAAATAAACAAAACTAAGCCTTTCACTGTAAATATAAATGGAGAAGGGAACAAGAATTGAAGCATACATTTAAGGAATGAAAATATATGTATTTTGTGGGGAGGAAAAAATAGATAAAGCTAAAAAGGTGTCTTGGGCCAGATTGGAGTGACATTCAAGGAAGAAATATCAATTCAATATGGTCTCTATTAGATGTACATCTTAAAAGAAAGAGAGAGAGCTGAAATTACTGATTAGCAAAAATGCTGTGCTTGCTGGACAAATGGCAACTTCCAAGAAGTTGTATTTTATCAGTCAAGGTCATGGCAAGGAATAGGCAGCTCACTCACAGTGTTTAGTTAAAGAGAGTTTAACAAAGGGTTTATTTAGAGGCCTGTGAGTGTTTAGGGAACAGGGATAGTAAATCATCCAGGGACTAGCAAGAATGGGAAGCTATTACCATCCCTGGGACTGACATGGAAAGAGGAGGGAATTCTGTTACTAGAACCCAGAGAGACCTGTAGGCTTAGAAGAGGGCCTCCAGATGAAAGCCACAGCAATATAGGAATGAAGTTATGGGCAAAGCCATTTCCCGGCAAGAGCCAGTAAAGCACTAAGTACCCAGCACTATTCTCTCACTTTATCTCCTATTGCTGCCTCTTATTAACCCAGTGGTTCTCAGCTGGGAAGATTTTGCCCCTCTGGGAACATTTGACAATGTCTGGAAACAATTTTTATTGCTTCAATTGTGTGTGTGTATGGGGGCTATTTGTATCTTAGGTAGAGGCTAGAGATGCTGCTAAACATCCTAAAATGTACAGGACAGTCTATCACAATAAAAATTATCCAGCCTAAATGTCAACAAGTCTTGAAGTTGAAAAACCCTGTTGAGTTTATGAAATCCAATTGGAATAATCAGAGTAAAGCGGCTGAGTGACACAACACATTGGCATCAGCCACTTGGGGCCAGGAATATTACAGAGAAGGAAAGAGAAAAGGATCTGGTATCAAGTGGAGGATAATGTATGAGTGTATTCAGTTCTTTCTTAGTGTTTGTTTTCAAAATGCTTAGCTTGTTTGTTGATGACTTGATGAAAATAAAATGATAAATAAAAAATATTTCCAAAATAAATTGTACACCCTTTGTTGCAATAATTTTGAAATTTTTATGATCATTTTAAATGAAGAAATAAATTCAAGGTGTTTATTTATCTTTAAAATTCCAAAGTCTGGATCTGTAATCAGAAAAAAGCAAGAGGAAAACACTCTAAAATAAAATTGTCTACTTAAGTAAATGAGTTGATAGCTTACTGAATTATTTCAACTTAGGAAAACATATTTAATATATTTACTTATTGATTTCAAATTTACTTTCAGAATAAGTATGCCTTCAAATAGCATACTTAGTTAAATGTAATGAGGGAAAAAAATAGAAGATGAATTCATAGTTTCCAAGCAAATAAGTGTCTTTTAGCAATACGAGGAGAGGTTATTTACTCCCTAACTTTAACTACCAACTTGGTCCCAAAATCCCTTCCTGACATTTACTTAAATTAAAATTATATGATGGTCTTTTGTTATGATTTCCCCCTTGGTCATGTCCAGTGATGTCAAACAAAATGAAGTAGCATCATTTTTCTGCATTTTTACAATTGGCTATCTAGCATCCTGCATCATTGTGGAGAGCTGTTGCTTATCCAAAGATATTTAGATTCATGCAGATGCAGTAGTTGTGTCAAAAGAATGTCATCAGAACCAGAGATTTAACTAGCAGATATAGAAGTGACAACACTTTCCAAGACTGCCTTTTAAAAGTCAGGCCAGGAGGAGGTGGGACAAGATGGCCTCAGAGTAAGAGCACCCATATCATCGCTCCTACAAAAAAACCACCTGAGTGGGGACAAAATCCTGCCTGAGTGAGCTGTTTTGGGAACCCACAAAGGAGGAGGCTGCTGGACATTGATCTGATGAGAGTACAAGAGGATAGCTCAAGGTAAAACCGCAGGTTCCTGCCCATCCCCCAGGGCAAGAATCCAAGGCTTTTCCCCAACTTCCCCAGTCACACAGCCCAAGGAGAAAAACTCCAGGAATGGAGGGTGAGGAGGAGTCCTACGAGTGCAGGTTCAGTTGTCTGGACCCAGCTTTTTGAACTATAAGGAGCATATCAGCCAGTGTGAGGAGAAACCAGGAAGAAGGGAGAGGCGAATCTGTGGTGGCAGCCTGATTTACCTAACCTCTATGGGTTCTGTCTAGGAGAAAGTGGAACCAGGTAATGAACTAATCCCATGCAACAGGGAAGGGGACAGCAGGAAGTGCTTGGTAGGGTTCCAAGAGCATATTTAAGGTTCCCGGCAAGGTGTGGGTGCTCTCGCTCAAAGAGACTGAGAGTCATTATTTTCCATGTTGATTTGGTTCACCAGGGTCCCATTTGAATTTCAGAAAGGAGCTCTCACACGGGCTTCCTGCTGCCCTGGGAGAGAGGGAAGTGAGAAAGGGAGAAAGGGGGAAGGACAGATTCCTATTTAGTTTATTCAATTGCAAAGAGTCTATCCTGCCCCTGGAAGGGGACTTTTTTTGAGGGGAAGGTTGACTCTGAAGGAGAGTTTGGCTCAGTGGAAGAATGAATGTACAAGGTCTCTGGTTCAATTCTCAGCTCCTCTTATTGTAGTGACCCATTGTGATATTAGCTGATACTTTGAGACAGGAAAACATAGATAATATCCTTGTATTAGCTTCCGCTATGTCTCTTATTTTCCCTAAATAAGAGCTTAAGTGGCAAGTCTGGTAGTTTTATTGTTTGGTTGACTCATAGCTTGAGGGCTTGTGTTTTTTGTTTTTTTCTTGTTATCTTGTCTTTCCTTCCTCTTTATCCCCCACCCTTTTTTTCTTTCTTTCTTTATTTTTTTCTTCTTTTTTCAATTAGGTGCTGCCGGCTTGTTTACTTTTTGCTGTGCTTCCTCATCCTCAACCTCCTCTTTTCTGTGTGTACTGATTTTGGCTACCAACACTATCACTTTTCCTTCCTACATCTTTCTACCTTCCCCCTTCTGTTGTTGCTCTTATATTCCCTCTCTTTGTTTAGCCCCCAATTTTTCTGGATTTTTATTTCTGACACTTCTGTTTTTTGTCTTTTATTAATGCTTTACCTTATTGTCCTTTCTTTTCTCTTTCCCTCTCTCCTGATCACATTAGCTTTTTAATTCATATGATATTCTTCTCCATATTCAGTTTCCCATTTCATTGTAGATACTCCACTTTCTTATTCCTGTAACTATACACTGCTTACATGAGTTTAACATTTATTATCCTATGTCTTATATGGTTCTTCTGCTAACATTTACTACCACTACAACTATTCTACTTTTTCCTTTCTTACCTCATTTGCTTTCCCTGGACCTAATCTTTTCCCTTCAAGGTAAATTAGACAAAAACAAGGTAATAGAATAAGAAGGACAAAGTGTCAAAGAGAAAAATTAACACACACGCAAAATAACACCTAAAAACACTGAGACTAGAGGGAGAAGCTAATTGACTGAATGAACCTACCAAGATAAAATGATGACCAGATAGCAACAAAAAAGTACAATTCAAACCAATAATCAGGTAGACATGGCCAAGTCCAACAAACAAATTAAAAACCAGGAAGAGAAGCAGAACATTGAACAAATAACCAAAGATCTCCAATCAAATATCACCAACCAATGTAATGAAGGGAAGGAAGAAATTAAGGATATTAAGAAAACACTTGGAGAGTATACTGAAGAAATTTTAAACATACACAAGAGATAATAGATATGATGGTGATGAACGGCACCATTCAAAAAATAAAAATACACTCTCAGCAAATAAACAGCAGATTTGAAGAAGCAGAGGAAAGAATTAGTGATGTGGAAGACAGTACATCTGAAATCAAAACAGATCATAAAACTGATAAATAAAAAGATAGGAAAAATTCAGCAGGGGTTTAGGGATTTGAATGACAACACAAAATGCACAAACATGTGCATTATAGGAATCCCAGAAAGAGAAGAGAAGGGAAAGGGGACAGAAGATGTGATGGAGGAAATATGGCTGAAACTTCCCAAACTTATTGAAGGAGATGGATATACATGTCCAGGAAACACAGCACACCCCAAACAGTATAAATCCCGACGGGCCTACCCCAAAACATATACTTGTCAAATTATCCAATGCTCAAGACTAAAAGAAAATACTGAAGGCAACAAGAGAAAAGAGAACCATCACATTCAAGGGAAGCTCCATAAGATTAAGTACGGATTCCTCATCTGAAACCATGGAAGCAAGAAGGCAGTGGTATGACATAGTCAAGGTAATAAAGAAAAACAATTTCCAGCCAAGACTACTCTCCAGCAAAGCTAGCATTCAAAAATGATGGAGACTTCAAAATAGGCACAGGTCAACAGAAACTAAGAGAGTTTGGCAATAAGAAACCTGCTCTTCAAGAAATACTAAAGGAAGTTCTGCAGAGGAAAGAAAAAACAAAAACAGGAGAGAGAGAGTTAGAGGAGAGTGTAAAAACAACCAAAAAGTCAAAAAGAGAAATAAAAACAACATATGACATACACAAATCCAAAGCAAATATGGCTAATGTAAGTAACTTCTTGAGAGTAGTAACACTGAGTGTGTTTTTTTTTTCATTTTTTATTGTATTTTTTGAAGATACACAAAAAATGTTACATTAAAAATATGAGGTTACACTGAATGTTAATGGATTAAACTCACTAGTCAAAAAGCACAGATTGGCAGAATGGATAAGGAAATATGACCCATATATATGCTGTCTAGAAGAAACCCACCTTAGACCCAGGGATTCAAGGAGGTTGAAAGTGAATGGCTAGAAAACAATCTTACAGGCAAACAGTTACCAAAAAAGTAGCTATACGAATATTGGACAAATAGACTTTAAATGCAAAACTATTTTGAGAGACAAAGATGGGCACTATATATTTGTAAAAGGGACAATCTTTCAAGAAGAAAGAACAATCATAAGCATTTATACCCCTAGTCAGGGTGCCTTAAAATATGTGAGACAAACACTGGAAAAACTAAGTGAAGGAGTAGATGCCTCTACAATTTTAGTGGGGGAATGAAATATACCACTATCACCATTAGGCAGAACATCTCAACAGAGAATCAATAAAGAAACAAAGACTTTGAATAATATATTAGAAGATCTGGACCTAATAGATATATACAGAACACTATACCAAAATACAGCAGGATATGTATTCTTCTCAAGACCATGTGCTTGGTCACAGAGAAAGTCTCAATGAATTCAGAAAGATTGAAATCATACAAAACAATTTCTCTGACCACAGTGGAATGAAGCTGGAAATCTGAAAGGACCACAGACCCAGATTAGGCACCAAGATTTGGAAGTTAAACAACACACTATTAGACAAACAGTTGATGAAGGAGGAAATCTCAAAAGAAATTAATACCTACTTTGAAACTAATGAAAATGACAACACAACATATCAAAACTTATGGGATGCAGCAAAAGCTGTATTGAGAGGGAAATTCATAGTCATAAAGTCATCCATTAAAAAACAAGAAAGAGCTAAAATCAAAGACCTAACTGCACACTTGGAGGAATTAGTAAAAAACAGCAAACTAACCCCAAAGGAAGAAGAGAGAAATAACAAAGATGAGAGCAGAATAAATGAAATAGAAAATAAGAAAGCACTAGAAAAAATAAAGCAAAGACCTGGTTCTTTGAGAAGATCAATAAAATTGACAAACCCTTAGCTAAACTAAAAATGAAAAAAAAAGAGAGAAGATGCAAATACACAAAATAAGAAATGATAAAGGGGATATCACCACTGACCCTACAGAAGTAAAGACTATCATAAGAGGCTAGTTTGAAAAATTATTTGCCAACACAAAGGACAATATAGAGGAAATGGACAAATTTCTAGAAACACATAAGCAGCCTACATTGATGAAAGAAGAAATTGATGATCTCAACAAACTAATCACAATTTAAGAGATAGAAACTGTCATTAAAAACCTCCCAACTAAGAAGAACCCCAGGCCAGATGGATTCCCCGGTAAAATACACCAAACATTTGGAAAGAACTAATGCCAATCTTGCTTAAACTCTTCCAAAAAATTGAAATAGAAGGAACATTGCCTAACTCATTCTATGATGCCAATGTTACATTTATACCAAAGCCAAACAATGACAACACAAGGAAAATTACATACCAATCTCTCTAATGATTCTAGATGCTGAAATCCTCAACAACATACCTGTTGATCATATTCAACAACACATCAAATGAATTATGCACCATGACCAAATGAGTTTCATCCCTGGTATGCAAGGATGCTTCCACATAAGAAAATTAATCAATGTAATACACTACATAATCACATTGAAAGAAAAAATTCACATGATCATATCTATAGATGCAGTAAAAGCATTTAACAAAATATAGCAACCTTTCATGATAAAAACACTGCGAAAGATAGTAATAGAAGGAAATTTTCTGAACATGATAAAGGGTATATATGAAAAACCCACAGCTAACATCATTTACAATGGTGAAATTCTAAAATCGTTCCCTCTAAGATCAAGAATGAGACAAGGATGTCCACTATCACCTATTTAACATTGTGTTAGAAGTACTTGCTTGAGAACTGAGGTAAGAAACAGATATAAAAAGGCATCCAAATTGGAAAGGAAGAAGTCAAAATTTCACTATTTGCAGATGACATGGTCCTGTACATAGAAAACCCTGAGAAATCTACAACAAAGCTTTTAGAACTTATAAATGAGTTCAGTAAAGTTGCAGGTTATAAGATCAATGTGCAAAAATCAGTAGTATTTCTGTACTCCAATAATGAGCAATCTGAGAAGGAAATCAAGAAACAAACACTTTTACAATAGTAAATAAAAACATCAAATACCTAGGAATAAATTTAACTAAAGATGTAAAAAACTTTTACATAGAAAACTACCCAACACTGTTCAAGGAAGTTAAAGAAGACTTAAATAAATGGAAGAATATTCCCTGTTCATGGATAGGAAGACTAAATATCATTAAGATGTTGATCCTACCAAAACTGATCTACAGATTTAATGCATTCCCAATAAAAATCAACACAGCATTTTCACTGAACTGGAAAAACTATGAAATTTGTTTGGATGGGAAAGAGGCCCCAAATAACCAAAGACATATTGAAAAAGAAAAATAAAATTAGAGGCATCACACTACCTGACTTTAAAATATACTACAAAGCTATAGTGGTCAAAATGGCATGGTATGGGCACAGGATAGACACTCTGACCATAGGAACCGAATTGAGAGTTCTGATATAGATCCTCATATATACAGTCATCTGATATTTGACAAGCCCACCAAACCCACTCAACTGGGTGAGAATGATCTCTTCAACAAATGTGCTTGGAGAAATGGATATTCATATGCAAAAGAATGAGAGAAGATTACTATTTCACACCTTATACAAAAATCAACTCAAGATGGATCAAAGATCTAAATATAAGAGCCAAGACCATAAAGACTTTGGAAGACAATGTAGGGAAGCATCTATAGGACCTTGTAATAGGAAATGGCTCATGAACTTCATACCCAAAGCACGAGCAGCAAAAGAAAAAATAGATAAATGGGACTTCCTCGAAATTAAAGCCTTTTGCAACTCAAAGGAGTTTATCAAGAAAGTGAATAGACAACCTACCCAATGGGAGCAAATATTTGTAACCATATATCTGATAGGAGCCTAATATCCAACATATATAAAGAAATCCTATATCTCAAAAATAAAAAGACAAACAACCCATTTAAAAAATGGGCAAGAGATTTGAACAGACTCTTCTCCAAAGAAGAAATACAGATGGCTAAAAAGCACATGAAAACATGCTCAACATCACTAGCTATTAGGGAAATGCAAATCAAAACTACAATGAGATACCATCTTACACCCATTAGACTGGTGGCTATTAAAAAACAGAGTACTCCAAATGTTGGAAAGGATGCAGAGGAATGGAAACACTCATACACTGTTGGTGAGAATCTAGAAAAATCCAGTCATTCAGGAGAACAGTTTGGCAGTTCCTAAAAAAACTAGCTGTAGATTTGCCATATGACCCAGCAATTCCACTGCTGGGTATATACCAAGAATAACTGAAAACAAGGACACAAACTGATATATGCACACCAATGTTCATAGTGGCATTATTCACTATTACCGTAAGTTGGAATCAACCCAAATGCCCATCAACAGATGAATGGATATACAAAATGTGGTATATACACACAATGGAATACTACTCAATTGTGAAAAGGAATACAGTTCAAACACATGGGATAACATGAATGAATCTTAAGGACCTTATGTTGAGTGAAGCAAGCCAGGCATTGAAGGGCAAATACTACATGTTATCTCTAATATGAATTAAGCAAATCAAGTTGTCTCAGAGAGCTGGAGACTGGATGATAGGCTTACAAGAAAAGGGGGTGGGGGGAGAGGGAGGTTGTGAGCTGATGCCTACATGGGTGAAATCTATGATAAAGTGGAGATAAGGAGCTGTGCAGTGAAGGGACAAGGCAGGGGCATAAGGACTATAGGGTGGGACTTTGCAGACTTGAGGGGGCTAGGGTTGGGAGGATGGATCAGATGGTCCATGGAATAGGGTGGAGGGTTTGGGATGAGTGGTTGTACATGGGAGATCATCAGGTATGTGACTGAAACTATAATGTTGCGAAAACTCTTTAGAAAATATAATTAGGAAGGATTACTTGTTTAAGGTGTTTAATGGGGGTATCTGGCACACGGTTGACCTGCAGCAGGCTTCTAGGGAGTGTGTGAGTGCTCATCTTGTCATATTGTGTTATATCAGTAGGTGGAGACACATACAATGAGTGGGAAAGTGTTGTACCCCATTCTGGGACAGACTGATGTTCTCAAACATAGTGGAGGGTGTCTCTTGAGAGCTTGGGTGGCTCCTATGGGGGAGAACAGACTAGAGTGTCAAGCCCTTAGCATTGTTGTAAGTATCTATGAATCTTGTCCCTCAAGCAGTGGAGCTTGGTTGTCATTGTGTGCCCCAAGGGAAGGGGAAGAGAGGAATAGAATAGATGGAAGTTGGGGTAACTGGGGACCAATGGAAGTGTTCTACAAGATTGTGCTACATTGGGAAACGGACTTTGGCCCAGTGGTTAGGGCGTCCGTCTACCACATGGGAGGTCCGCGGTTCAAGCCCCGGGCCTCCTTGACCCGTGTGGAGCTGGCCCATGCACAGTGCTGATGTGCGCAAGGAGTGCCGTGCCACACAGGGGTGTCCCAAGGAGTGCACCCATAAGGAGAGCCGCCCAGCGCGAAGGAGGGAGCAGCCTGCCGAGGAATGGCGCCGCCCACACTTCCCGTGCCGCTGACGACAACAGAAGCAGACAAAAGAAAACAAGACGCAGCAAAAAGACACAGAAAACAGACAACCAGGGGAGGGGAGGGGAATTAAATAAATAAAAATAAATCTTTAAAAAAAAAAAAAAGATTATGCTACAATTGATATAAGCCATGTTAAATTTCACCAAAAATTTATAAAAGTGTATATTCTAAAATGTAAACCATATTGTAAACTATAATGTAACCAAAAATTTAAAACAGTATATAGTCTAAAATATAAACCATAATGTAAGCCATAATGGAACCATGGTTGGTAGATATATTTCAATATCTGTACATCAGCTATAACAAATATAACATCCACATGTAAAAAGATCATTGCTGGGAATTGGGAAAAAAGTTTGATGTTGGGTATATGGGAGTCCCCTATTTTGTATATGTGACTTTACTGTGATCTAAAACTTTTTAGAAAACAAAATTAAAAAAAAAATAATATAGACACTGAGAAAGGAATGGAGAAGATTGCCTTGCCACTGTACATGCAGGGCAATACCTATTGCTGTGATGAAAGGCAAAACATCAAAAACAAAGTTTTATGATATTTTTCATTTCTTAATACCCCAAATTATTTTTTACTTTGTTTTAAGTTTTCTAAATTATTATGTATTCTATTTCTAATCTTTAAATCTATCAATACTACTTCATTTTTCTACTAATTGATTTTGGCGATATATTAAGCTTCATTTTTCAAGAAGTTTTGGATCACAGAGGGAATTAACTATGGCAGGGGAGGAACACTGGTGTGGGGTGTCATTGATGGGGAATCGATGGGTGGGAGGGAGTTTTCCTGGATATGTATATAGGGTATATAGATATGTTTGGATGTTCATTGGGTATTGTCATAGTAGATTGAGTTACACATGACAATGAAGTGAGTACTGAGTTCCCATCCTGGGGAGCTCTGACACACTCCCCAGTGGAACAGCAACAATACCCCAAGTGCAAGGACAAAGACCAGTGAAGAAGGATGGTCAAATGATGGGCCCTTGATACTGATGACTATGCTTATGTGCCTGTGTGCTTGAAATTTCAACTAGGCTTAGAGTTGCAAGGTGCCTAAGAGTTACCTTTCTGAGAACCTCCATGTTCCTCAAACATGGCCATTCTCTAAACCAAACTCAGCATGTAAATGCACTAACTTCCCCACAATGTGGGACATGACTCTTGGGAATGAGCCTCCCTAGTGATGAGGGATTACTAACATAACCAGCTAGTGATGCAACTAGAAAAGACCTTGAATAAAAGGGAGAAATGGTAAAGACAAATGAATGTATATGTCTAAGAGACTTCAAAATGAGTCAGGAGCTCATCAGAGGGGTCACACTTACACACAACTCAGCAGAACCCCAGGACAGCCAAAGTAGATACAACTCCAGGTACTGACGTTCCTGAGAGCTACTGACACACACAGATTTTACAGTCATGATAGATGGCCCTGGAATTCAGTGCCTTGCCAGTGGGCCCTACTTTGGAATTTGTGCCCCTGAATGTGATGGAATTGAACTCAGATGTTACCTCTCTACACATGCCTCTTCTGTCACTTTTACTGAACCTGTGGTTGGTGCTGGTGTTTGTGTGTGCTCAGGAGACTTGAATCTCTGGCTGTCCATGTGCTAGCTGGGCCCTTACCCTCAGCAGAGTTGCAAAACCTACTCTCTGGTTCGTTAGACTTAACCAGGACAGCTGACAGGGAGGTGAGACTGTTCAACTACCATACCAGGGAACCAAGAGTGTTTACAACTGCAAGCAGGAGAATTGCATCCATCAGCCATGTGGGCACTAAGCCCCCTCTTGATTCAGAGGTGGAGTCGGCATCACCATCCCAGGGTCCACTGGATGGAGAAATACAATATGGATTAGAGTGGACTTGCTGGTATTCTGCTGTTGAACTGCTATAACTCTTGCAATGGAGGTAATTGTATCATTGATGTGGAGACAGTGGCCATGGGAGTTGCTGAGGGCAGGGAGAGGGAGGAAGAAGTGTGATATGGGACATTTTAGGGACTTGGGGTTGCCCTGAATGATATTGCAGGGACAGATGCAGGGCATTGTTTATCCTGCTATAACCCACTCGATGGACTGGGAGAGTGTAAACTACAATGTAAACTATGTTCCATAAGGTGTGGCAGTGCTCCAGGGTATATTCACTGAATGCAATAAGTGTGCCTTACTGATGAAAGGGGATTTGATGTGGGAGGAGCGGGGTGGGATGTTGGGTATATGGGAACCTCTTTTTTTTTTTTAACATGATGTTTTATGTGATTTATTTAACTTTAAAAATATAAAAAGACTATAATAAAAATTTTTAAAAATAAAAATTTAGGTCAGAAGCTCCAAAATGTATTGAAAGAAGGCCATTGCAAAATAAAAGTTTCGTAATAAGAGAAATGTTATATGGTTAAAAAAGGCATTTCACTAGTCTAAGACAATAAAATTTTTTATACATACTTATGCATTATACATACATATGTATGTAAATATTCCAGACCACTTTAAAGTCAGTAGTTCTTTCATATATATTTAATTTTCTGAAAGTTGTTTGTGTTTAATTATGCCTTCTCATTGGCTGCTGTAATAACTGTATCAGGTGGTGCTGAACTCAGCAATTCAATCATTACAATCCTGAATTAATTTATTTTACATCCTCGCAACAAACCCTTCTCAGCTCCACAATGGTGGTTTATCATGTGTGAATGCAACACTCCATGAACTACTAGTGACTACACAATTTAGATGCAAAAGAGTAACCACTATGCTATTTAGATACTCAATACATTGCATTTCCTGCACTCGTTTTGCAGTATAGGGGAGACCATCTCTTATTACAGTTCTTCAAAATAACACCTGGAAAGGTATCAATTGTCAAATTACATGTTTGGTTATGTGTGTGGAGATTTTAAAAGTTTATTGAAAGTCCTTAGCATTTTGCAAGTAGAAGTGCATTCGGAATATAAGTGCCCAGAGGAGGTGAGGCACAAGCCTGGCAAATATTTATGGGACGAACATTTTAAGTAGTGGAAACAGCACATGTAAAGGACCTGAGGTGGCAGTATGCATGACAGAATAGAGAAGAGGCCAGTCCAAACAGAAAGGATTAGCCAAGGAAGAGATTAGTAGTAGCTCAGAAAGAGACTTGGGGCCAAATCATACGGGATCTTGAAGGTCATTGTAGGGCTTTGGCTACCACAAGAAACCCCTGGAGCATTTTAAGCATTATATGATTCGTGTCTTAACTGAGTTACTTTGACCCCTCCGTTGAGAAAAGAATGAAAGTTAGCAAGGGCAAAAGCAGCAGAGAAAACAGTTAGGAGGCTATGAATAATTGAAGATAGAGAGGATGCTGACGTGGTCCAGGAAGGCATAAGAATTTATGACATACTAATTCTTGGTAGTGGACATATTACGTACTTTCTCTTTGTGTGCGTAAAATTCTCTCTTCAGAGTTGGGTGAGTGGGTGAAAGACTACTTGTAAAGACATTTATAGACACTGAAAATTGAACAAAATCTCCATTAAAGGCTTTCAAGAGTTCACTATCGAAATGCAGGATAAGGCTTGTCTTTAAACATACAGGAAATATTAATTAAGTGTATAAAATGCATATTTATAAAATAAAATGTTAAATGTAGTTAACAGTTTTGTTCATGGTCCTGCAGTCATAGAACATGTGCATTAGCAAGAGGTTTTCAGTGTAAGGTATAAAAGAAAATATACTTATGTGATACACAGATTTAATTTTAGTGACACCTTCCTTCATATCCACTCTTGGACTCAGAAATGATATGCCTTAAAGATGATTGACAGGACTATTATGTCTTAATGCAACATTGGGCCCTTCAGATTTTTGATATAAACTTAATGAGGGAAGCATCCCATTCACAACTACAGTGTTTTAAACACAGACGTGTTTGTTTCTCTCATAAATACAAACTTGGTATTAGGTGATTACTGACATGAAATGAGCAGCAATCCTCCTGGACTTTCTTTCACAGTTCAAAGATGACATTGAAGCTCCAGCCGTCAGGACAGAAATAAGGAAGAATGGAAAAGGGCAGTACCAGATTTGACGGGAAAATAAAAATTTTCCCAGAAACGCCGCAGCAGAATTCTTCTTAGGCTCATGGGCCAGAACTGTGTTACTTGGCCATGCTTAGTGACAAGGAAGCCGGAAGATAATGCGTTTGGCACATACGACCTCTGTGATATAGTCAAGTAACAGAGATCAAGATTGAAAATGGGTATTTGATGATACAATTATATTAATTAGGATTGTTCATTTGATAAAACCTAAGGTCGTAAAGTGTCTAGAGCCTTCAGTTGCTACATAAGGCATGATGGTAAACAAGCTACTCATGGAACCACCACAACAAAATGGGTGGATATAATTTTGATATTCTGTTGATCTATAAGGTTATAAGTAAAGCTGTACAAGAAAATATGTAAATCAGTCAGAAATCTTTGAAACATTCAAAAGTAGATAAAACTAAATATCAATGCAGTTTTTAGTATAAAGAATAGTGCTAATAACAACTAGTCTTTCTACTTTGGCATAATGGTCCTTAATAGCAAGAATCAAAAGTTCTGGAAACTTTTCTTACTGTATTTGGTGAAGATATTCTTAGGACATTAATAGTGCCTCATGAGTATATATATTTCTAATTAGTAAATGAGTTTAATATCTTAGGTATTTTTTTGATTAGAAACAAACAAACTAAAGAAATAAAAAAGAAAAAGTGTTTATAAGTTATGGCTCTGTCGATCTATGTATCCAAGGTTCATTTATTTTCAATACTGTTTTGTTTTGCTTTTAATCATTATGTGTGATAATACCAAATTGAATTTATCCATTCTCAGGTTGACAGAGGTTTTGGGTTGTTTCCAGTGTTTGGGTATTATGAACTATTCTATAAATATTCTTGGACACATCACCTATACTATCTTTCTAGATTGCTACGGCAGTGAAATGTTCACGTCACATGTCCAACTTTACAAAATCCTGCTCTATTATTATTCAAAGTGGTGGTCTATGCTCTGTGAGCTGTGGACATGAATTATTGTTGTTCACATTGTTGTCAGCACATAGAACTTACCATTTTTCCCCATACTAGTAGGTATGAATGGTGTCCAGTGTGATTTTTATTTGAAATTCCACAATTATAGATATTGGGCACATGTTTTCTATGAAAATTCTGCTCATATTTTCTCATTTTGAAGGGATTGTCAATGTCATGGCTAGGGACAAAAACCCACATTTAAAAAGATAAATATTTTTATTTTGTAACATACCATGAATATTGGATCATTATTCTTTCCCAGTAAGATCCAATAAACCATTATTTTATGGAATATTTCAGTGCAAAATGATTAAAGACTATGTATAAACTAAATTGACTGATGAAACACAAGGAATGTTCACTTTTACCCCAAACAACTGAATTTAGTAGATTGAAAGAACAATGAAATATTTTTCTAATAATGAAAATATTATTTTAAAAGAAAAGTGGTGAGATTGTATATTTTAATAAGGCTTTTCAAGCAAAAGTTTATAGTGTAATCTAAATCAAGCAAAATACTTTAAGCATCTGCACAAGTGGTAGAGCAATCTCAGCGCTCATCTATTTTCATAAAACCCTCTTTTGTGGGTTTGCAATGGTTTATGTGGCACCTTCACATGGACAGCAGCTGGGAGTTATGTAATATCAAGACCATGAAATGTTTTTCTACAGAATTTCCAATGTCTTCCTTATGCATAATCATAAGAGTAGCAGGGTTAGGAATTTAAACCTTAGATAAACAATACATTCTAATGCATTCAGAGAGAAATGATCTTAGTGTTTTACAGCAACACCAAGTACACCCAAGGTATTTACAAGGGTTCTAAATCTGACTGAAAGTGCAAGAATGGATTCACATGGATGTGGAATACCAGTTGACAGCAAAAGCTGCAAGTCACAACGAGCATTTTGGAAACTGATCTGAGTTTACGTTTCATTTCTCCCTCTTACTAGATATGTCATTTATATTTTATATTGTAAAATGGGACTATTAATACTAGTTTGGCTTATGGTGCAGTAACAAACAGCCCCCAACCTTAGTGGCTTATGAAAAGACAGCTTTCTCTCTTGCTCATGCTACATGTCTGTCATGCCAATATACTGACCAACTTCAGCACACTGTCCCTCCCAATCCCAACAGAGTCTAGAAGAGCATTCTTACCATGTGCTTGGAAAACAAAGATCAAGAAATACTAAGTGTAGCAACAACAGGGTGGTTAAGACAATTGAACTGTACTCAGTATAAAGTCTCTAGCATAGCATTTTAAAAATAAAATGGTAAATATCTAGAAACACTTTTCATTAACAGGTGATATTTGTGCATGTAATACTGATCTTAGCAAGAAAGGAAGAAAAGAAGTGACCTGCGAGCAGAATTTGTATACATTTACTTGTAGTACATCTTGTTAAGATCATTGGTGAACATATTTTACATAAACTTCATGTTTATAGAAAAGGTGTCCTCTGTCATTTTAAATATTTTAAATGACACTACCATGACTTTCACAATTATCAAACTGATACGTATTTATAGAATTTAGTCAGAAAAGTTTTCAGATACTTTTCGGATCTCTGTCAGACTTACGAATTCTGCAGAGAAAAACGTTCATTCAGCAAAATTTTAGCAAATGATTCAATGAGTAGTTTCAACTCTGCACATTTTTATGAGGCATCTAGACTAGAGAATTAATATTCTTGCCCAAAGGCATGTAAGTAGTTGTCAGATGGGTGTTTCTTCCATATTTCCTCAATCTGTTGGTGGTGGGAGAGACAGCATGACCACAAACATTTTCTGATTCCGAAAAGTTCCTGTACTTTCTAGACTATTCCACACAAAATAATATGGGGTTGCTCTAATGAGCAAATGAAATTTATTACTATATTCCAAATGTTTACAGTACTATGAACAGCACAGATTAATCTTACTAGTACTCACTGAGCACTTACCATGGATCAATAAATCTTATATTCATATTTGAAATCAGAGTTCTGAGAAAAAGTTTGCCAGATAATATGTTCCAATATTTACCTCCAAGTAGACGAATAATTTATTATCCACAAAAGATAATTGTATACATATTGAAGGTATTTAGAAAAAATGTTTATAGTAGAATAACTTTATCGCACTTCCAAATTAGCAAAATTCCTTGTGAGTATAATTGATTAAACTTTTAAATTAATCCCTAAAACTAAAAAAAGTATGTTAATATATCTTCTCTTGGAATTTTTTTTTACAGCCAGGGAATAATGTTAACATTGAGCTTCTTGCTGAGGAAAAGGGATTTAACAACCATAACCATATTTTATACTTAACTAAGTGAGAGAAAATTAGGTTTGCTTAACACTAACCTTAACCATACAGAGCTCTATAAAGCTAAAATGAGCTACATAAAGCTAAAATTTTTTAAACATTAATTAAATACTAGGTCTTCAATAAAATTATAAATGCAATGAATTTTAAGAATTTGCAAAGAAAAAGATTAATAAAATATATTTTGAACCTGAGAATTGTTTTCTGGAGCATAGCAATTTTCATTCACTCTAGTAGAGGAAATTTGGAATGAGTTTCTTCTTAAGAGGAAAGTTATCTCCTCTGTTCTTCTTCCCTTCAGGTTTGGAGAACGGATCCAAACTAGGTCATATATCACAACCCTGGTCAAACAGTATTTCTCTGGCAAGGGCAACTATCACAAACTTTCCCAAAATCTGAGGCTGATGCCTTTTTTTTTTCCTGGTAGATACTTAGATCACATAAAAGTTACACAAAAATATAAGGGATTACCATATGACTCTCTCCCTACACTTCCCACCCTTCCCCACATTAACTTCTTTCATTGGTGTGGTACATTCATTGCAAATGATGAACACGTTTTGGAGCATTGCCACTAAGATTGGATTATAGTTTACATTGTAGTTTACACTCTCCCATGCAATTCTGTACATAATGGCAGGATATATATTGGCCTGTATCTCTCATTGCAATGTCACTCAGGACAATTCCAAGTCCCAAAAATGCCCCCATATTACTCCTCTTCTTCCCTCTCCATGCCTTCAGCACCTCCGGTGGTCACTGTCTCCACATCACTGATATAATTTCTTCCATTGCTCAAATCCAAATAAGTCATTAGTAGAATACCAGTAAGTCTACACTAGTCCATATTTTATTCCCCAATCCTGAGGATTCTGAGATGGTGATTCCACTCTACCTCTAATTGAGAGGGGACCTCAATCCCATATGGTTGCTTGCAGTTGTAGATAGCCTTAGTTTTTTGGTATGGTGATGTCCATCATCACCTCCTTGTTAGTTGTCCTGTTGGACTCACTTGAGGTTGCTTCTTAAAATCTATCTTGAGAGGTAATCCTGGGCATAATGTATGGTGGAGATAGTGTCTGATTTACTCTGTGGACAGTGCTTTTGACCATGCTGTTATACATCACTTGAAACTGGAGAACTACCAAGTAATGGTAAGCAATAGAAACTAGAAATTTTGTCAGGATGCAAGTGTTTTTTATCCTAAACTCTGAAATCTAGTAACAAGAATTCTTAACATGTATTTGTTATAAAAACATATGTAAAATTTCACTATTTGCAGATGACATGATCCTATACATAGAAAGCCCTGAAAAATCTACAACAAAGCTTCTAGAAGTTATAAATGAATTTGGTAAAGTTGCAGGTTATAAGATCAATGTGCAAAAATCAGTAGCATTTCTGTACACCAATAATGAGCAATCTGAGGAGGAAATAAAGAAAAAAATATCATTTACAACAGTAAATAAAAAAAATCAGATACCTACAAATAAATTTAACTAAAGATGTAAAAGATTTATACACAGAAAACTACATAACACTGCTCAAGGAAATCAAAGAAGACCTAAATAAATGGAAGAATATCCCATTTTCATGGATAGGAAGACTAAATATTATTAAGATGTCTATCCTACCAAAACTGATCTACACATTCAATGCAATCCCAATGAAAATCAACACAGCATTTTTTACTGAACTGGAAAAACTATGATATTTATTTGGATGGGAAAGAGACCCTGAATAGCCAAAGACATATTGAAAAAGAGAAATGAAATTGAAGGAATCACACTACCTGACTTTAAAACATAGTACAAAGCAGTAGTAAAAACGGCATGGTATTGGCACAAGGATAGACACACTGACCAATGGAACCGAATTGAGGGTTCTGATATACATACTCATATATACAGTCATATGATATTTGATAAAGCCACCAAGCCCACTCAACTGGGAGAGAATGGCCTCTTCAAAAAAAAAAAAAAAAAAAGGTGCCTGGAGAGTTGGATATCCATATGCAAAAGAATGAAATAGGATTACCATCTCACAGGTTAGACAAAAATCAACTCAAGATGGATTGAAGACCTAAATATAAGAGCCAAGATCATAAGGACCTTGGAAAACAATGTAGGGAAGCATCTATAGGACCTTGTAATAGGAAATGGCTTCATGAACTTCAAACCCAAAGCATGAGTAGCAAAAGAACAAATAGACAAATGAGACTTGCTCAAAATTAAAGCCTTTTGCACTTCAAAGGAGTTTGTCAAGAAAATGAAAAGACAGCCTACTCAATAGGAGAAAATATTTGGTAACCTTGTATCCGATAGGAGACTAATATCCTGTATATATAAAGAACTCCTATATCTCAAAAAAAAAAAAAAAAAGACAAATAACCCATTTAAAAAATGAGCAAGAGATTTAAACAGATGCTTCTCCAAAGAAGAAACACAAATGACTAAAAAGCACATGAAAAAATGCTCAAAATCACTAGCTATTAGGGAAACGCAAATCAAAACTACAATGAGATACCATCTTACTCCCATAAGACTGGTGGCTATAAAGAATAATAGAAGACTACAAGTGTTGGAGAGGATGTGGAGGAATGGGAACACTCATCCACTGCTGGTGGGAATGCAGAGGGATCCAGCTATTCGGGAGGACAGTTTGGTGGTTTCTCAAAAAACTAGCTATGCATTTGCCATATGACCCAGCAATTCCACTGCTGGGTATATATCCAGAAGAACTGAAAACAAGGACACAAACTGATAAATGCACACCAATGTTCATAGTGGCATTATTCACTATTACCATAAGTTGGAATCAACCCAAATTGCCCATCAACAGATGAATGGATAAACAAAATGTGGTATATACACACAATGGAATACTACTCAACTGTAAGAAGGAATACCGTTCAAACACATGGGATAACATGGATGAATCTTGAGGACCCTATGTTGAGTGAAACAAAGCAGGCATTGAAGGACAAATACTACATGACCTCTCTGATGTGAAATAAGTAAACCAAGCTGTCTCAGAGAGCTAGAGACTAGACGATAGGTTTAAAGGAAGTTGTGTGTGTGTGGGGGGGGGGGGGAATGAGAGGAAGGTTGCAAGCTAATGCCTACATGCATGAAATCTATGATAAACTAGAAATAGGTATTTGTATAAGATGGGGGTGTAGGGATACCTTTGGGTGGCGCTTTGCAGACTTGAGAGGGGTTAGGTTTGGGAGGATGGGTCAGATGGCCCAAGGAATTGGGAGGAGGGCTGGGGGGAGCAGTTGAACATAGGAGATTGTCAGGTATGTGATTGAAACTATAATGATGAGAAAACTCTTTAGAAAATATAATAAGGAAGGATTAACTGTTTAAGGTGCTTAAGGGGGGCATCTGGCACAGGGGCAAACTTCTAGGGAGTGTGTGAGGACTCATTTTGTCATAGTGTGTTATATCATTGGGTAGAGACCCATACAATGAGTATGAAAGTGTACCCACATCCTAGGGAGGCCTGAAGTTCTCAAACAGAGGGAATTGTATCTCTTGAGAGAATTGGTGGCTATTAGTGGATTAGGGCAGTCTAGTATGTCAAGCCCACGGCATTGTTGCAAGTGTCTGTGAATCTGGTCTTTCAAGTAGTGAAGATTGATTGTCACTGTGGGCCCTGAAGGGAGGAGGAGAGAGGTATAGAATAGATGGGATCAAGGTATCTGGGGGCAACGGAAGTGTTCCATAAGATCATGTAAAGACAGATATAGGACATGCTAAATTACACCCAAAATGTATAAAAGTCTCTAGGCTAAAATGTAAACCATAATGTAAAATGTAATGTAACTAATTACTTAGAAAATTGTACAGTCTAAAATATAAACCATAATGTAAACCAAAATGGAACCATGTTTGAAAGCTGTGTTTCAATATCTCTACATCAGCTGCATATGTGTATATAGCTGCAAATATAATGTGAACATGTAAAAAGATCATTGCTGGGGAAGGTGGAAAAGGGGTTGATGTTTGATATATGCCAGTGCCCTATATTGTACATGTGAATTACTGTGATCTAAAACTTTTGTCAAGACAATTAAAACTTAGAAGAAAAAAGAAAGAATGTAGACACTGAGGAAGAAATGAAATTGCCTTGCCACTGTACCTACAAGGCAACACCTGTGGCAGTGATGAAAGGCAAAATGTCAAAAACAAAGCTGTATGTTTTTCACTTTTTAATACCCCAACTTATTTTTACTTTATTTTAGTTTTTCTAAATTAGTATGTATTCTATTTCTAATCTTTAAACATATCAGTATATTTAATTTTCCTATTACTTGAATTTGGCAATATATTAGGCTTCATTTTTGAAGAAATTTTGGACCACAGAGGGGTTCAACTATGGCAGTGGAGGGACTCTGGTGTGGGGTGTTATTGGTGGGGGGCATATGGTTGGGAGGGAGTTCTCCAGGGCATATGTATAGGGTACATAAAAATGTTTGAATATATGTTGGGTATTTTCATAGTAGTTACAGTTACAAACTGAGGGAGAACTGAGTTCCTTTGCAGGGGAGCTCTATCACATTCCCCAATGGAACAGCAACAATCCCCCAAGTGCAATGGCAAAGACTAATAAAGATGGATGGTCCAATGGTGAGCCCTTGATATTGATGACTGTGCTTATGAGCCTGTGTGTCTGAAATATGAAGTAGGCCTAGACCTGCAGGGTGCCTAAGAGTTACCTCCTGAGAACCTCCATGCTCTAATGTGGCCGCTCTCTAAGCCAAACTCAGTATGTAAACACATTACCTTCCCCCCAGTGTGGGACATGACTCCCAGGGATGAGCCTCCCTGGTGCTGAGGGATTACTACCAGTCACTAACTGGTGATGCAACTAGAAAGAGATCTTGAATAAAAGGGTCAACTTAGACCAGGATTATCTCAGCCTACATGTAGGATCATGTGTTAAAAACTGCTTTTTGACCTTGAATAAAAGGGGGAAATGGCAAAGACAAATGAGTTTATATGGCTAAGAGTCTTCAAAAAAGAGTCAGGAGGTCATCAGAGGGGTTGAACTTACACATGCCTCAGCAGGACCCCAGAGACAGCCAAAGTGGATACAACCCCAGTTGTTTTCCTGAGGGCTACGGACACAAGTGTTATGGTCCTGGCAGATGCTCTGGAGTTCAGTGCCATGTAGTGGGGCCTACTTTGGAATTTGTGTTCCTGTATGTGATAGAATTGGGCTCAGATGTGATATCTATACACATGCCTCTTCTGTCACTTTTACTGAAACTGTGGTTGGTGCTAGGGTTGGTGTATACTCAGGAGACTTGACTCTCTGGACTGTCCATGTGCCAGCTGGACCCTGAACATCAGCAGAGTTGCAACTCCCACTGTCTGGCCTTTTGGACTTACCCAGATCAGCTAACAGGGAAGTGAAAATGGTCAACCACCAAACCAGGAAACTGAGAGTGCCTACAACTGCAAGAAGGAGAATTGCATCCATCATCCATGCGGAATCTAAGCCCCCTCTCAATATAGAGGTGGAGTGGACATCACCATCCCAGGATCCACGGGATAGAGGAATAGAGTATGTATTAGAGTGGACTTAGTGATATTCTACTATGGAACTATGGTGATTAGTAATAGAAGAAATTGTAGCATTGATGTGGAGAAACTGGCCATGGTGGTTGCTAAGGGCAGGGAGAAGAAAGAAGAGATGGGATGTGGAGGCAATTTTGGGACTTGGAATTGTCCTAAATGATATTGCAGAGACAGATGTTGGATATTATATATCCCACCATAACCCACTGAATGTACTGGCAGAAAGTGTAACCTACAATGTAAACTATTATCCATGTGGTGCAGTAGTGCTCCAAAATGTATTCACCAAATGCATTGAATATGCCACAATGATGAAAGAGGTTGTTGATGTGGGGAGAGTGGGGGGAGGGGGAGTGGGGAGGTATATGGGAACCTCTTATATTTTTTGTGATCTATGTATCTTCAAAAAATACAATAAAAAATTGATGGGGGTGGGGGGGTGGGGAGTGGAGTATACGGGAACCTCTTATGTTTTTTAATGTAAGTTTTTGTATGATCTATTA